>NC_091142.1:24749263-25049263 GCF_041381155.1 Argopecten irradians | reverse complement strand
GCATTTCGGGACCGATCGGTCAACAAGATGGCCGACAGCCGGCCATCTTGGATTTTGGTAGTTAAAGTTTGTTACTGCTATTTCTCAGAAAGTACTAAAGGGATCTCTCTCAAATTTTATATGTAGGTTCCCTTAGGGCCCTAGTGGTGCATATTGCATTTTGTAACTGATAGGTCAACAAGGTGGCCGCCTGGCAGCCATCTAGGATTTTGATAGTTAAAGTTTGTTACTGCTATTTCTCAGAAAGTACTAAAGGGATCTCTCTCAAATTTTATATGTAGGTTCCCTTAGGGCCCTAGTGGTGCATATTGCATTTTGTAACTGATAGGTCAACAAGGTGGCTGCACCGCCGCCAGCTTGGATTTCATTGTTGAAGTTTGTTACCAATATTTCTTAGAAAGTACTATAGCGATCTGTTTCAAATTTTATATGTAGTCGTGTTTGAAAAAGTTTGAAAAGCAGGGAAAAGATCCCTCTTTCCATTGTCAGACATAGATCATTCTTTGGTGGGCGCCAAGATCCCTCTGGGATCTCTTGTTGATTTATGCATTCAAAACATTTTCACGACCATGATTAGAGCATCATGGTTTCAATGCAAGTGGCATCTGTCAGGCTGTTGCTGAATTGAATGTAAAACTCTGCTTAAAATGAAAACAAAGTAACTAGACCAAGCAGGTGATACCAATATTATTAAATTAAGACTCCTAATTCCATTCTACTACGATACTCTTTATTACACTCCAATACAAGATCTAAAAACTCCCCGTTTGAGGTCACCTCAGCGTGACCCCTGGCCTAGAATTGGAACATCTAGGAATGTACGAGTATGGGTTTACACTTCCCAGAGAAACAATCACACCGAAGATTCCACAGGCGACACGCTGATTGGCTAACCACAGGCGACACGCTGATTGGCTAACCACAGGCGACATGCTGATTGACTAACCACAGGCGACACGCTGATTGACTAACCATAGGGGACACGCTGATTGGCTAACCACAGGCGACACGCTGATTGACTAACCATAGGGGACACGCTGATTGGCTAACCATAGGGGTCATGCTGAGATGGCGCTGAACAGGGAGTTGTTAGATCTTGTATTGAAGTGTAACATAGAGCATCGCAGTAGAGCGGAATTACAAGTCTCATTTTAATTGGACTGATGGATAAGAGGATTTCTTTGTAAGACTCACATTGCTATTCCCAAGTGCTAATATAATAGAGGACAGTAATTTTACGTAAAATGCCTGGCATCAAACTCAGGACCTCTTGTTTACTAGAATGATCCTGAACTGATGGAATTAAAGAGAAACTCTCTGTAGCCGAGAAGCTGATGAATATATGCGTCTAAATATTGTTAAAATGTGAGGATGTTAGACTACTGAAATATGGATTTGTATCAATGAACAATCTGACTCTTGAACTAACTGTTATTTGTATTGTGTTTTGTTGTAATATTAAATCTTACTGATTGAAGCACACTCGACATAAAGATAAAGTCTGTCATCATAATTACATTGTAGGGATGTGAAGAATTGTAAAGTAATGGAAATGGACATGTGCTCAAGGATGTTTGCAAAACCAAAAGGACAAACACAGGAAGGTAACAACACATTAACATATATAGATGATTTGTAATGATTATAATACATGTTGTTATTGATCATGGACCTTTGCTGTGATACCGCCCTGGTAGAATAAAATAATGATCAAAGACGTAGCACGAGGTTATTACCGGGTATCTGATATTCTACCAGGGTGATATAACACCATATGGACCAAATCAAAGATAAATATTTTAAAATGTTTTCTTCATGCTAATTAGTATAAAAATGCATGAAGCATGGCTTGATAACAACTTTCCAAAGAAATCAATGTCGGGGTATTGTGACGTCACTATCACAATATTCACTTAGTGACCTTAGTAATATCAACTCTGGTGTGACGTCACAACAGGAATATTGACACAGTGTTTCTAAAAATGGAAACACCAAGTCGATATGCTAGATATTGCCCTTCAAAGTGTATTAGCCATTGGGTATAGTGGAAAATCAGAATTTAATATTAATAGTTATAATCAGCACAAGAAGTTTGATAAAATGAAGGATTTTCTTTGGTCCATATACAGATAAAGTTCAAATTTGAAAGATACTGTTTATTCCAAAATTTGAATTTCTGGCATTTAGAAATATGTATAGGGGACAGAAAGGTGGAATCATTTGAGATATTGTTTGAAGTTATAATTTATAATTTTTCTGCAGAAACATGTTATGAATTAAACACTGTAGCTGTCAGTTGGCGACACTGGCCACTAGACCCTAGTTTTTTTACAAGACTTTCTCAGGTGAAATATTAAGCTAGATTATCTCCCCCTTGTTTGAAACTTTAGATCAGCCATGTTACAGAGACAATAATCAGCCAAGTTTTAGTGATGTTTGATATTAATATTCTAGAGACCTGTTGCGAGTATATTGTCAGTAAGTTCTGATTTTTGTTTTTATTTGTTTGTATATGATTGTTTTCTCTGCAATTGTGGTTATTATTTAATGTATATATTACAGAGAAAGAAGCAGCAAATGCAAAAATCACAGAGAAAGAAAACAAAGCTTTCAAGTGCTCTGATGCTTTCGCTGAAATTGCAAGAAAACAGCTGATGTAAGTTTAATTTGTTGTTTGTCTTATGACGCAGTTTTATTCTGATCATGGTGTTGTGTAATGCACTAGTTGTATGATAAGCTGCTGAATCTAAAGGTAAAATGTTGAAGGTAAAATTCACATAAGGGAATGAATAAGTTATTTAAGCTTGAAGACAAAAAAGTAAAGACATCATCTTAGATAGCAATACATTTTCAGTTTCTACAGTTTTGTCTTTAGGAAATCACAAATCTGAACACCTGCATATCAAAAAGAAATAATGATAATTGAGATAGCTTAATGGCTTACTACTGTTAGAAATTTACAAGTGCCCGAGCATTTGCCCCCACAAATAAGTATCAAAGAGGAGATTGTTAAATGTTCTTTACACAAAATTTGCAAAATGTTCTCTCACTACGCAGAATTTATTAAATGTTCTCTACATAAAATTTGCAAAATGTTCTCTGACTCCACAAAACTTGTAAAATGTCCTCTATGCAAAATTTGTGAAATGTTTTCTATGCTAAATTTGTAAAATGATCTCTACACGAAATTTGTAAATGTTCTCTACGTGAAATTTGTTAATAAATTTGTGAAGTGTTCTCTACACGAAATTTAACAGCTATACCTTACTACCAGTGAAGGTTGCTGCTTAAGATTAACAGGTACAGTATTTAGAGTCTAGTGAAAACAAGTTTCTGGTCCAAAATAAATTCTGCAATGTTTATAAACATAAAGAATGCATACCAGTAATATTATAAAATACATTTCCTATAGAGCCTTTCAAGACGATACCAGCAGAATGGAGATGCCATTCCCGTCGGGAAACTTCAGTCTGGGTGAGATTGAGTGTATATTAGAGATAGCTACAGACTTGGGACTAGATGCCAAGGAGATTGGAAGTGTAAGTATGCAATATATACAATTAAATGATCCATATTACTTGTACATGTACCAGGTATTTGGTTTGTAACATAATGGGGCAAAAGCTACTTTTTTTTTAATTTTAGATGGTCAAACCTGTGTATAAAACCACAATAGGGATGAGAAAAAGTGATCTTCATAGCCAAGGAGACTTTAAAGGTCATTTTCTGTTATAAATGACCATTTGGGATCCTGAAAAAATGTTCCTATTTTCTCTATACAGAGGTGGTTGCTAAAGGAAATACTGGTACATAATTATATGCTTTATGAAATTTCGGTTTCAAGATACGATCGACCATTGATTAGTCCCACTTTCCAGTACTTGTGACGTCATATATTTACGTGGTTATGTGACATCGCAAATGCCTGAAGGTGGGACAAATCAACATTAAATCATATTCAGCCCACATCAGTTAAGTATCTCAAAAACCCCAGTATTGGCTTGGAATTATTATTGATCTATTTGTTTCTCTTCTTTTGTAGGGCCAGAATTATAGGATAAAGTTGTACAAAAAGTGATAAAGATATTGGAGACAACAATGAATGGACCAGGTATTGATTTGCAATGTTGAAGAATAAAGGTGGTGGAAATCACTACATCTTTGCAAGGAGTGCAATATAGCCGATTAGAAGGACAAAATGTTTGATGAAGGCTGGACATGGATTAGAAATAGACCATGTTTGGGACCAAGTGTTGAGATATGGTGATGGGCTATGTGTAGAGATCTTCAGTAATGTGTGAATTGACACTCACATTGAGAGATCTTCTAATCAGCACTTCTAGACGGAGGGTGTTCAGAGATCTCTAAAAATCTCCAGAGTTAAGGACTAAGTTTAGAGAAATTGAGAAAACATGCAGTGAAACTGTGTTATATTGTTGAAGATAGTTTAATACATTCCTCTTCAGTTTCATTGGATGTCATGAGAAACACATTGAGATAGTGATGGTGCCCTGTTTATATTTGCTCTACTTGTCATATGTAGCAGGTAATTATGAAAGAAGAAGCGTGTTCACTATTGACGAGGATTACTGGATTCTAATGGTTCAGTTTTAAAATATAAGAGAAAGATGCTGGTTACTTGCCGCTTTGTCGTCATTTGTGAAGACAATGCTAAAACAGCTTGGCACGAGGACCACGTTACATAGTTGTATAAATAGTTCAAATCCATATAGATTAGGTGTAGTATTAGAAATTTGGTATACCTCAAACTTGTTTATTGTATGGTAAATAAGGTAAATATCAGGAAATAACTTGAAATATTTAATTATGTTTCAATTTATATCACTAAATAGTTTACAAGGATACTCAAAACAAACATATGTATACTAATAGATCTTGAAGGAATCTTTACATTCACTGTACTGGCAGTTTATTGGTACTGCCACTTAGTCATCTTGTCATAGTATATCATGTGTTTTTACATTCTGTATTCAATTTACATTGTTTTTTGTATTATGTTTTTCTATAAGTTCTTACAACAAGCAGTAAGGTATACTGTTTCCTAAGTTTCCTAATTAGGATAGTCTTCTTTTTTTTTGAAGGGATGGTAGGGGGGGGGGAGGGGGGATGAGGCGGGTAAATTTAAAGATAAAACATTTAGAATATGTTGACTATGGTGCTGCTTTTATTGTATTTTGATATTAAAAAGTTCTGCAAGTTGTAAAATTGAAAAACTCAATAATGTTTCGCAAGGGAAAAAAGCTGTTTCTTTTTAAAATATTGATTAACATTTGATTTTATCTCTAGATCCTTATAGTATTTTTCTTTGAAAACTTTATGTGGACAAATTAAGTTCTTGAAATGTTCATTTATTAAGTTCAAAAACTATCCCGAACTGTCTGTATAACATTGTTGTAATTTTATATCTGATGGTTTTATATTTAGTAAATGATAATACATGTACTTGGTAGGAGTAGTAGGATGAGGTCAAATTTTATACAATCAATAATTTTTTATCTGATTATCAAAAATTGCTGTCCACTAGATCATGATCTTGAACTTTTGTATTTTATTGTTGCAATGAAAAATTAAAACATTTTATTATTATACGAAACAATTGTATTTGTGTTTTATTTACATACCAGTATATATAGTGGTTCATTCAGCAAACAATCCAGAGCCTCACTCGATATGCCCTCTTATACTTCAGTAACATACAACTTACTGTGACGATAGCATGATTCTAAGCTTTTCTGCTTTTGGAATCTAAATCCATCCATATGCTGGAAGATCTCCTGAGAAGACTTCTCTTCTTAGAAGAGTGTAGATCAAATTGGCCTCTGAAAAACGTAATTGTACCCCTGGTTCTCAATGTACATTTCAAACTTTAAATCAAAAGTTTCTATTGAAACATACCATTATGATAATTATATCCTTAAATAGTCCTGACTAACTTATGTTTGAGTCAGTACAACAATATAATAGACTGCCACAGCTATAGTCTTTTCCTTTAAAAATTCTTCTGGCATAGGATATGTACCAAACTCTAGTTATATTTGTACTTGACCAAAGTTCTATGTTAGATTGTCAGAAAAAATTGACTTTAATTGTATGTATTTTGGAGTTATTTTTCATGGGGTTTATGCCCCTTTAAACATTAAAGATGCTCCACCACTGACATATCATTTTTTTTCTATCAAAAACAGGAGCAGACAAATTAGTACTTTTCTTCAGTTACAAATGTTACTTAATTTACACCATTACCACCATTGAAAAGTTTGAGCTTCTAATTTTGCTTCAAGATAAAAAAAATACTATAAATAATTAATTGCATTGCGAAAACATTCTGTGGCACTATATCCTATATGAAATGAAGAACTGATTGTGGATGCAACAAAAGCAAAATTAATTATTTTCTAATTTTTTTTGTGTTAATTAGACATATATATACACGATTAAGGATGTACACCTCTGAGAAGTCAAAATTTTCTTGTATTAAACTTTTTTTCTCATATAGATTTTTGGAAATAGGAGTTCATACCATACATTTTGGTATTTTTGCCGTTTTGACCATATACACAAGAGTTTAAAGCCATAATTTCCTAATGAGATGTTTGTTATGTATGGAAGTTTGAAGAATTTATTTTCCTGTAGTCTTCTTTAAAAATATACAAGTTTTGATTAATAAGACTCATATTTTTTCTCTGAATAACAACATATGCTACCCCTACCCCTTAATATTGAGCTACAAAATACACCATTTTCAATCATTTTTGCCAAATTTAACCCTTTATAGAAACAGTTGTGGTATTAAACTTTTGTTAATAATTTGCATATCAATAGGGAATGGGTTTTTCTTTCTAAATTAGGCAGAAAAATGGGGGGTCAGTGTGCTTACTTATTTGCCCCGATAAAAGTGCTCAAATTACCATTAAATGTAAAAATAAAGTGACAAAAGCATATCACTTCACGCAATAATGCTCAATATTTTAATAACCATGAACCTAGTAAAGATTAACAGCAAAAATAAGCTTGATCCAGCTAAAAATGCTGGTGCAGTAGCAGTGATGATTTAAGTAAAAACAATTTTAGTAAAAAATGGTTAAGCTATGGCTCTACTCAAAGAGGAAAAAAACACAATTTCAAAATGGCCGCCAAATGGGCCATTTTTTAAAATCCCTGTATAAAAAAATCTGCTGAAAATAGAAATGTAATTTTTTGACAAAATTTGCATCTGGCAACTTGCTACAGATATTGATAAAATGTATTTGAAAATCTCATATCTTCTTTGATCATTGTCGAAACGAGACTTCAACGGGACTGAAACCTCAGAAGAATAGATCCTTAAACACCAATTATTGTTCAAATAATGAGTATGGTTTATGTTGTCGGCGATGGAGCATCTGTAGTATAAAATGAAATTTTAAGTTGTAAAACATAAATTGCGTTTTCCCTGATAAATTATATATTTCAAGGGTTGCTATTCCACAAAATGTCACATCCAAGATGATTGGGAACTAAGGCAACATTGCATATTTTATAAATAAGTCGACATTCATGTGCAATAGTTTATTCAAAATTGTGTTATACAAGAGGATGAAGAGAAAACAGAATCTGATAATAAAGACAGCTTTCTTATACCAGCATATACCATGATTATTTTATTTCTGCATTTCTTAATTTCAGAATATTTTTTATTGTTTTGATGTTCTTTGCCAGGTCTTTCCTTTTCTGTCTTTGACTTGGTTTATGATTATAATTGTATCATAAATGTTTTCTGTGCAATTTTGTCTTCTGGATGTCTTCTCAATGTCTTATTCTGCATTCTGTTTTGGTTTCAACCCTTTCTTTGTCTTTTTTTTTGTCTTTTCCTGTCATTATGCCATGTGCCTTTGTTTGTCTTTATTGCTGCATCTTTCTCTCTGTTGGTCTTTCTTTTTGTCTTATTTTATTTTTTGACTTTATTTCCAACTCTGTCTCTATTTCTAACTCTGTTTTTGTCTTTATTTCTAACACTGCCTTTGTCTTTATTTTTAACTCTGTTTTTGTCTTTTTTTCTAACTTTGCCTTTGTCTTTATTTCTAACTCTGTTTTTGTCTTTTTTTTTCTAACTTTGCCTTTGTCTTTATTTCGAACTCTGTTTTTGTCTTTATTTCTAACTCTTTTTTTGTCTTTTTTATAACGCTGCCTTTGTCTTTATTTCTAACTCTGTTTTTGTCTTTATTTCTAACTTTTCCTTTGTCTTTATTTCTTACTCTGTTTTTGTCTTTATTTCTAACTTTTCCTTTGTCTTTATTTCTAACTTTGTCTTTGTCTTTATTTCTAATTCTGCCTTTGTCTTTATTTCCAACTCTTTCTTTATTTCTTACTCTGTTTTTGTCTTTATTTCTAACTCTGCCTTTGTCTTTTCTTCTTACTCTGCTTTTGTCTTTTCTTCTTACTCTGCTTTTGTCTTTATTTTTAATTCTGTTTTTGTATTTATTTTGAACTCTGCCTTTGTTTATATTTCTAACTCTGCCTTTGTCTTTACATCTGTTTTTGTCGTTGTCCCTGTCAGAAACTGGTATCAAAAAGATTAAAACATATCTCCGTCAATTTTAATGTTACAGTCAGTAGAGGTATGTCCTTAAATAATATGTTTTTTTTTTCTACCCACTTAGCAGTTCAATATAAGAGGATGATTTTAATATGCAATAAAAGCTCACAAATTTTCAATCTTGAGATGGTGTAAATTAGACACAATGTTTGAAAGAAAAAAGTAAATAAAATAACATGTAATTTTGGTTTTGGATGTATCATTTTCCAGAAAAAATAACAAGTATAAAATTGTTCATTTATGTTCTTGAACATATATCAAACCTTTCAATAGTAAAATTTAGTCATAATTAAATTTTAAGTTTTATACTTAATTTATTGTAATGCAAAATAATGTGGCTAAACCTGTATATATTTATTCAAAAGAAGTTAAAAGTAGTAGGTGAAGACAAATTATGTCTCTCCAAACCTCTGACGTCGCCAATGATAATGAAGAGTTTCCGATCTCCATTTGTTTCTGTCTATATGTAGAACTTTGTCTTGTCCCGCCTATGTCTTTTGTCAAATGCTGGTTTTGCCTTTTTTATTTAAAAAAGCAAAGTCCAATGCAATGAATAATTTTGATAAGGTGATCCGTATTCTGAATCCCTCGTCCCTAAGAATGATATACTTTACTGCTGTCGTTGTAACGAGGGGTATGGCCAATCTGTGATTCTCAGAAACTGGCTTGTCTCGCCCCTAAATACTGTAAACTTGCATAGCTTGACACAATCAAATTTTAGCAATCAGTTTGATTTTGATCAGGTTTGCGCAGAGATTTAATTTGCGCATAAATAATAAGAGTTTATACTAATTTTAAAATGTTTTGTAGAAGATACGATTAACATAATTATATCATAACGCAAAATGTATCAATCGCTTAAATTTGATTGTCGCTAAAATTTAATTGTCGCTAAAATCTGATTCTCGCTAAAATTTGATTGTCGCTAAAATTTAATTGTCACAAAAATATGATTGTCGCTAAAATATGATTGCCGCTAAAATTTGCCACGTTTACAGTATAATTCTGCCTTCTTGTGGACATGCTTTGTCCTCCTTCTTTTTGTCTTCTATTTATCTTATGATGACAGAAGACATTACCAACAAAGAGTAGTGTAAATTCTTGATTTTATTAAATGGAAGTAAAACACATGACATACAATAATTGTACATATATAACATTTGTAGTGGAGAGAATGTGGTATGGTATACCAAGTGGATTTTATAAACAATAAAAAAGGCACGTGCTTACATCGTTAGTAAGAGAGAAACCTAGCATTTGTTTTTAACATAAAGTTTTAAATTAACGATTCTTATTTTACCCTGAAATGATTTCATTTATAGCGTCACAGAAAAACAGCAGTATCATTGTGGACACATTTGATTAATTTTTTAGAGAAATGTTTCTTATATTTAAACGAAAATGTTTTGATAAACTACGGCATGGTAAATAAAAAAAAGTCTGAAATTGTTATTAAGTTTGTCAACGATTAACACAACTTTCATAAGGGACTATAAGAGCGTAGCAGTAACGTTAAATAAAGTTATATTCCATATATTTAATCCTGGAGTTTACGTCAACTCCTCAAACCGCATGGAATTGAATCGAATCTGCATTTATTTCGAAAAACTTTCTACATATGGTTTGTGATTTTTCCTGTATAATCTACGGTACTAAAAAGTAGGGTTTTCGCAAGTTTACACGTAAATTAAAAATGCGAGAGTTAATTGCTTTAATTGAAGTATCACGATTTCTCGCTATCTTTTGTACAACGAACATAAAAGGGCCAACATTTAAAACATGTTTTTGTTTTCTTCTTCCTTTTTGTATTCCTACCGGAATGTATAATTATAAGTAAACAAAATCCATAAGAATAATGAAGTGAACAACAATATTATTTTATCGAGAACTTCCAGTATTTCGGATAAGCTACAATTTGTGATGGTAGAAATCGGAATCATTTATGCAGTTCATACAAAATTACACAGTTTATATTTAATGAAAGTGGATTATTTATATTTACAATTATGCACAATTTTTGTCTCATTTTTCTCTGTCCGAAGGGCACCAATCTCGGACACTGAAATACGAGCACAAAACAATTCAATATTGATGAAAATGGATTTTTCAAACGTATTTTGTACCTTATCTCGTCTGAGGTTAAAGGTTAAGACAAAAAACCAAGATCATAGGTTGAATCTGTGATAAAGGTCATAGGTCAAAATCTACCTGAGACAGAGACACTATACAAAACTACTTAAAATAAAAGAAATAAAAGACAATAGGTCCTCCCAGCGGCGGAAGCGTATCTCCTTATATGGAGGTCGTGTTCCTTAAATATGGTAAGGCGGATTTACTGATGAAATGTCATTTCCTTATATGGATAATTTTTCGAAGAACGGTTTATTTCCTTATATGGAATTCACCAGGCGCGTCATTATTGTCATCGTACGGTTCTCTGGTTTTTGTGGTTATATTGCTTGACTTGTTCTCTCAGAAAGCTGGCATCGACAGTCTCCTGCAAAATATAAAGAATGAGATTGTTTTAGTAAAACATTCATGTTGCATTATAAGGTATCTTCTATTAAAAACAAAATATACGTACCGTGACAGTTTTGATACCTGTCATTTTATTGATATCGGTAACTTCAGCTGTATAAAATTGTATAGTTCAGCTTTACTAATCTAATCTATTGTGTCAACTGTTTAACTCGTTTAGATATACAAAAAAAATGTCATTGTTATTTTATTATCATTTTGATTCCTTGTTATAACATTTCTTTGTATTAGAGAAGTTGTTTGTCATATAATGTTTCAGAAAGTGGACATTAATATATTTGTTTTTTATTTTTAAACAATGATTGTTGCAACGCTACGAAATATGATAAATATGATAACGACATTTTGTTATATTGAACCACAAATACCAAATAATCTTATCATTGAATCCATCATATGTTTGAAAACAAAATATTTAAACCATGAAATCAAATCAGACAATACACCATCGGTAGCTAAAACCACACCATCACTCGCCATACCGCTGATGTCGATGTAGGATACAGCTCATATTGTGTCGTTTTCTACAATTCTCTCATTTCTACAATTGCAGAAACGGACACAATACCAGTCATATCTAGATATTGGTCGTTGGAAGCGAATATGGCAAATCCGAGAGTAAAAATCCACGAAGATATTTGTATACAGATGAATAAGTCCTGTTGAACATATTTCCCCAGACAACACAACTTCAAAACTTCAACATCAATGACCCGATGCAAATCTACGACTACATTGAAATTTCTGACCAGACGAAAATCGATAAATGGCGGCATCATCCCGAAGAACGATAATGAAACTCGTGTACACATCTAAAACAAATCACCAATCCTTTCGTTCATAGGATAATATACCATACTTCCTTATCCAATCAAAGTACGAAATGTTCCTCCTGTCGTAAACGCTTCTTAAATGGATGACAAGTCATATCATCGTCGTACCTTCCCTAACAGTAAATCCCTGTACCATAATAACATCGATAACTTGAAACAACAAAGCATTTAACTAGTTTGAAATATTTAGTGGATGATGCTAAAATTCACAGTTCATTCATTTCTAAGGCAATACGCACACAGCAGTGAAATTAACACTTGGCATCAGACTTAAGAAAAACACGCGCGCACCTGCTGCACCCAAAACATTCCAATTTACAAATTCGATATAAGCCCAGAAAAACGCTTCAAAGAAATAGCAGAGTATGAAAAACTACTTTTCACGTGACTAAGTTTAGCCACGACCAAAGGAGAGAGTGTGAGTCATCTTAACTACTAAACATTTGATAAAGTGTCCTGTCGCAGACGGCGATCAGAGGGACGCGCTGTTTGAACTTTATTATAAAGTTGACAATTCAAACTTATCTCGGCTAGATAGTTATATTTCACGCATCGCTTTAGAAGAAAAAAAAACTGACACAATTTATACGTTTATTAACCACCAATCTCATAACCTCGTATGTTATTTTCTTAGATTGACCTAGTGTCTTTTTATTAGTTGTTTCTGTTCAAATCTCGCAACGGAATACATTATGTCAATTCCAATTTTTCGCGATTAAAATATCAGCACTTTCATTACATAACCACCTGATGTATATTTTCAAAACTTAAGTTTTAGCATTGTGTTTGAATTATTTATTTCGTTTGCTTTCTTTTTAATAAAACGTCACATAAGGTTTACTTGTATTAAAGTTATGCTGCTATGCAGCTTTGCGTTTCATTGATATTTAAATTCAAAACTTAGATTAGATTCAAATTTCAAAATTGGCATTATCATTTTTAATGATAATTGTAAAAAAAAAACACCAATTAATATTAATGCTATTACAGAAGCTAATTTAATATTTAAAGTTTAATATTTAACGTATTTTTTTTTTTTTTTTTTTTTTTTGCTAAATTAAATAAGATATATTTTAAATGAAATGTATCTTTTCGTAGAAATAGTTATTTTAGGGAAGAAAACATATTTTTTTTGACTGGTGGTGTTCATGTAATTATACATCCATTTTATGGAGCTGATTTTGGAGAATTACTTATTATTACTTAATTATTTAATTTCTTTAAATATGCATTTTTTGAAACCAACTATAGTTAATGAAATAATACTAGTAAATGAATCTAAAATACAATGAAGAGGATACATACCATTTTTGGCTATCATAGGGTTCCTCCCGGAGTGCTACCGTACCCCTCCCACCTTCTCTTGCAGCCTCTGTGCCTTGACTGGCTTTGCCTAACATATAATTCAGGGGTCCGGCATGACTTTGGGTTCTCCGGAAACTTGATCGGCCAGTGGCTCCTTCAGTGTTATCCAAGGTTCCGGTTCCGTTGTAGATGTTGGTGACGTCCTTTCCGCTACACTTTGGCGTTGGCGTGGGGACAGTTTCATTAAACTGCTTAAAATTGGCTTCCCAAAGACCGGTCTGTATATCAAAGTCTACTATGTTAGCAAACCGATACCCCCATTGAACGTCCTTTGAAGAATAAGATGTTCTTGCCTGGCAAATCTCGCCTGTGGATTCAATAGTTCCCTCTAATAAAACAATAATTTCAAATGTGTTTGATAGGATTTCGTCAAACTCCATATTCCAAAAAGGACTTTTATCGTTAATTCTGTGTTTAAGAACAATTGGCCACATCATAAACACGCGATTGTCCATACCATGTGCCTCGAAGTCCATGGAAGTCTGGTACAGGGGATAAACTGTCCCTTCTTTGGAAACCTTTTCGCTAATGAAGATGCCACAGGCTTTGGTATCAACTAAATGGGATTTACGCATGTCTCCTACCCGAACTTGTAGACAAAGTTCGCCATCTTCTATACAGATACACACGCTGTCGCTGAACAAGAGTGTGAGTCGTCGGTGCTTTGGCCTAGCGACCTTGACGAGGATGAATCCGACAAGGAGGGTCTCGATGAGGAATCCCACCGTCACCTGAAGATAGACGAGAAATAACGTTCCCCCACATTGTGTATTCGGGTACAGAGCCCCGTACCCGATGGTGGTCTGAGTCTCTACTGAGTACATGAATGAATCGGCGAACGTCTTCATGTTTTCCACGCATGGTCGCCAATCAGGATTGTTGATGTTATCTGGGTTGAAATCATCATGTGCATAACCCAAGATATACCAAATAATGGCAAACACAAAATATACAAAAAGGAATGTTGCACAAAAGATCAAAATAGCATACCGCCATTTTATATCTATCAGCGTCTGGAAAATGTCTTTCAAGAATGGGATCCTTTTCTGTTCCTTGAGCCCTTTGTACGATACTCTGTATTTCCCGCCTTTTTTCAGTAGCGCTGGGCGTCCAAGCTGGTAGCCATTTTTGAGTCCTTTCTCCTCCTTGGTTACGCTGAGCGCTGGAAACTCCAACAGTTGTCCCGGATCCTCGCTGGTATGGTCCTCGGTGTGTTTGGTTTTCCTGAAGCTTGCAAGCAGTGAGCTGCGGTGATCGTAAGACATTGCGTGATGTTGAATATAAAATATATTACTGAATAAGGCTGTGATCCGGTCTTGACATGCTCAGCTATGGTGAAAATGAGGACGACTAAGGCGAATTAGGCAAGTTAACGTGCGGGCATCGGCAATACTGTGACGAGGATCATGATTAAGATGGAATTATGAAGAACTGATGACCAAAATGCAAAAAACTTGGGCTTTATCAATCACGACGAGGAGAGGGGAAAATTAATGGCTTTTGGGACGTTCTGATTGGTCAGTAAGGGAACAATGACTACACGCCTTATTGATCTGCGATGTCAGGTAGAGAGTTGTTTTGTTAATTGTTCAAGAGTACGAATGACCATGATGGCGGTTTATCGAGAGACGGTGATGGATAGCATGCCGGCAGCAGAGGAATGTCAGAAACATCACTTTTATTATTGCTCACGGCATCAACGAACATGTGACTCTTCGCCTTTCGCACAAAGCAATCATTGTAGGGCCGCGGGGCATCAAAGGACCAGAAATGTTCCGAACGATCATTGGCTGGCGATCAATAATCCTCTTCACATCTATACGAGCCTTACCGAATGGCCTTAATACATGTTCATATGACCCCTGATAGTTTATTGTTACCTATGAAATAACAGAGATATATCCCAAGGCTTACGATTAACGAAAGTTATCTTTTTATTACGGATCTGTATATATGTAAGCAAATTGATCTGCAAAAAAACCTTATAATATTTTGGAAACTCTAAAAGGTGTAAAAATATTGTTTGGTATTCAAAATTAAAATCAATTTATAAGGTAATTAGATTTGTTTTTAAAACCCGAATAACTATAACCAATTTCAAAGCTATGAAGTAAATCGATAATTTTTAAACATTTAGATATTAAATAATGCATAAAACAATATTATAAAATGAGATTAATCTCAAATATCTTTTATCATTTTACACATTATTAACCAAAATTAAAATAAATATTCAACATTATTTTAAATTATCGATTCAACGATTTGAGCATACATTTAGTGAGCCGTGAAATACTATCCAATGATGTATGATATATAACATTGCACGAAATGAATTAATTTAACATTGTATTTGGCATTTATCGTGATGTCTAATCATTCTGAATTAGCTATTCAGTCAAAATGAACATACAAAATTCTTTACATGAATGAAATCAATCTGAAAAGAAAAGAAAAACCAAAATATGATATTTTATGAATAATTGTGATTATGTTTGTGAATGGAAATATATAGCCAAAAGTAAATAAATTAACGAATTCTATGCACAAAAGTTGGATACTATACACTCCTCAAGAATGGTAATCTTTTATGTCGCCGTCATACTTTATTATCAATAAATACATATGAATTAAAATTATTTACGAAATGAAAGGGCATGTGTTTAAATGTCTGTTTAATCTAACTGTAAGTGAAATCAGATTTGACATCATAACTATTATTACAGTTTTTTTTAAAGCTACATTTATGTATATTTAAATGACACATTCAAACTGCATGATTCAAAGTAGAAAACAAACAAACAATTTTAAAAAAGGAATCTCTGTGACTTTATGCTTTACCAAAATTATTAGAAATAAACATACACAAAAACTTATGTTTAAGAAGCGATGAAAGTATTGTTTCCGAAAGTACACTTTGTAATGTCATCATCATAAACTACCATAGATATAACATAATCGCAAATGAAATATTTTGGTACGTTATGATACAAAATTAACATTTCAGCAAAAAAAGGAAAAAAAAGAAAAAAGGAAAAAAAAATTAAGAAAAATATTACGACCTATTACTTATCCATAATTTATTATAAAATAAGAATACATTAAATGCATATCAGATTTCCGAAATGCAATATTGGTCTGATATTGATAAATGGTTTAAGTTCATTCAAACAGTTTTAAACATACAATTGTATAAGTTAGTTAGTTAGTTAGTTAACTATAAGGATTTTCACAAATTGCTATAACACTAGACAGTTATTCTTTACTGGTAGCACACTAAGGCTGTTTATCTTTGCAAAAATCAAGAACGTAATCATTTTTGAAAACTCGCTTGAAATGCAGTATTAAGTTATTATATATATAATTATATTTCCCTTTTCAGCTTTTTTGATATCGCTCTGTTTGATAATAGTAAGCAAAATAAAGACAGAATTACGTATCTAAATACTTGTAGTTTACGTGACATTATTACACCATTTTACGCTAGTATTAAAATAGCGTAATTTCAGACATCATCTGTATTTTTAATCAGGACAAGTTAGATAACCTAATAAATTAATTGTTGAATTATTAACCCCTAAAACAGTTATAAGCACTAATAAGGGATATTTTCAAAAGCTTCATAGGTTTTTGTAGTCTATACATGTATCGAATCCTGCTGACTACATTATTATGTACTATAATGATGAACCGGCGCTGAGGACTGGTGGTCTTCCTACTGATAAAACAAAGCCCGTAATGTTAGGAGGTCGTTCCGGCTGTAGTCCGTCATCCTGTGACCCCATGGTGTATTGATACTTAGTCTTAATCAACTGGTGCTGCTAGTACTTCAACATACTGCTCGTCTCGTTAGATGAACCTGTTGGCTAGAGTGAAATACATCGACGGAACACATATAAATATATACCATTGCAATATTTAGCTGTTTCTACATTTAATAATGACATATGTATTAGTTATAATTTGCGGCAGATGTATTTATTTCATCAAATATATCAATATTTTTGTCAGGAATAACTTTACCAAAGTACTCTATTGTGTCGAAGAAAATAAATCATTTAACAAATATGATATGGAATTGGATATTTTTCTGCAGAAATAGTTATGAATATTTTAACATCGACAGAATTGCTGGCGGATATCTGTTTATTAATATGAATTATTACGAACTTATAATGCTTCTTTAATATCCTATCGTGAGAACTTTAGAATATAAACAAATCTTTAACAATAAACATGTAATTGAACAAATATCAAACCCATTTAGAATAAAGTATTAGACACATAATTTAGCATTAATTATGTCGACAATTATAAGATAAAACATTATTTCCTTGTAATTGTAGAGAAATATATGTAAACATTAATAAGTCTAAAATTTCAATTTCAGCAGAAACAAAAGGATTAAAATCGAAACATTTTGGCAAAGATATAAAAGATAAGTGTAAGAAGTATATCAACGTATTCAACCACTATGCGGTTTTATCCGTCTAGGATTCACCAGTTAATCTAAACAGGATCAAAATATGTCACAAAATCACCTTGGTAGTGATAGGAAGATCTACCTATAATCATAGGTTCTGTAGCTAACTGATTTGGATTACTGTAAACCAACTTTCTTTCGCGGCCATTAAATTTCGCGATTACCATATTAATGCAAGTTTACGAAGATTAACATTTCGTGGATTTAAAATTAAATGGAAATTTTTATGAATATGAATGACGTAGATATTGATATACATCTCGTGAATTTACCTGAAATGCGAAATTCGCGAGTTTATCGTACGCGAAAAAGTTGGTTTACAGAAAGTTATGTTATGGTAACAGATAATTGGTTCTTTGAATATATTAAAAAGAATTGTTTAAAAAAAAAAAAAAAAAAAAAAAAAACTGAATATTTTTATTAAAATCTTTCACTATTCAATTACGCAGTATTTAGTGGCGATATTTACATACTTTAATTATAATATAAGATACCTTTTTATGGTAAAACAAAATACAGGTGTTATTTGATCTCCAATAAACCAAATTGATTTTTGGTCACATATACTTTACCGCAAAGATTTTCTAACTATGAATTCATAATAATAACTTATTACTTTAGCAAATGCTACTTTAAGAAATGTTGTTGATTATTTTATGGGTAATAGGGAATCATATACTTACTATAGGCTTTCCAGGAATAGGGACAATGACATTGAATAGTTCTAAATCCCGAACAAGTTTCTTGAACTTCGAAATATTATTTTACTCCAATCAAAATCCCATCCACGTTGTCTATAGCGAATGAATATTTTGATCCATGCTAATTAAACACGCAAATTAAACAATATCTTGCTTCTACTAAATCATTACCATATAATGAGGTTTTGATCTTCATGTTATCGTGGTTTTCGGAAAATTACCTAGATTATCTTAAAGGCCTGGCCATTTTATAGCTACGTGGTATTAAATCTAAGAGGTTTGTCTTTTTATGTAAGCTCAAAGAAAATACGTCCATTTCATTTGACAAATTAGGAAAATCACGGAAATGAGACTTTAGGGGAAGTTTTTCTGTTTAATCTTTGAGGTCAGATCCGTGCTCTAATAGACGACAGACGAGGTTCGGGGTGGTTTGAAGTATTGCTTCTTTCACATGTTGGGTGTCTCGCCTTTCTCGTTTGATGTGTGGGAACATGCGTTCGACAGGTACACGTAATGGATCACTTCTTCCGCCATCACTTGTATCTATGTCTCTATCACCAATGTGAAAGTTTATAAACATAAGACGTAGTCATCCATTGTAAAAGTTCATTCGGTAATTTTGAATCTGTCTTTTTTCCGATTGGCCCAGTTTTATCACACATAGAGTCCGAATTACAACTGAAACTGGCAAGCTTGTTTCACACGATTAACGAATGGTTTTGAATAATCAACTACATATATAGCAGGTATATGGCATTTAAAAGTTTCAGAATGGCTTTCATCGAATTAACTTGGTATCTTTGTTTACTTGGCTAAGAAACGTTTATTTATCAGATGGATAAATTGTATATACGTTAAGCTTACATCTGACGCTATTGTACCAATATCCTAGAGCTTTCACATAGAGGAAACACTTCACGTAGACATAAAGTATTAAATTGTCTTGTCTATAGGACAGGTTATTTTGTTTAATATTGTTTAATATTATATAGCAAGGTGCATATAGTATATATAGTATACAATACACTAAAACCTGGTTTAACAATCACCTCTGTATAAAGACCATCTGCTTACAAAGATAACTTTTCTAGGGTCACAAATCACATTTTGTTTTGCACAAATTGTGTATCCCAACCACATTATTATAAAGACAACTTCACTATGCGCCTGGTCTTAATAGACAGGTTTGACAAGTTTTAACTATATGCTGACAAGAAAGTATGTCAGACGCAGGATTCCATCTCTCTAGTCATCAAATGTAATTTCATTGTGACCATTACTTTTGTATTCAATCCGTTGCTACTTAACCAATACAGATCAATGTAAATGGTAAGACAAATAAGAAATTAGCATTTTCTATAATTTTAGCTAAATATTCAACAAATAACTAACGTTTATTTAAAGTAGATAAGAAGCTTGTTTTGTTTTTATCAAAATTCAATGTAGGTTTTCGGATAGTTATTCACACAACAAATGTGCATATTTTCTACATTTGAAAAATAAACGGATGTAACTTTTATTTCTATTTCTGATTAGCGAAATAAAAACACATGTTTGCCTTTTTGAACAATGTAAATTGAACTGTAAGCATTTTCATGTACTCAATACATACACTGCTGTTGATGTGGACTGCTCATAAATTAAGTGGGTAATGAAATTCGTAAACCATTATCATATTTGTTTATTGATTAAACGTGTGCGTCTTGTATTTGTAAATGTGAACGAAATCACTATGTATATCCAATTAGTGTAATGTATAAGTGTGCACATTCCAGACCTGTGAGAGTTAACAGCTAACCGCCTCATTCCCCTGTGTGGTTTAGACATTTCATTCCCACATATTCTTGGTACCATTTTATCACCTGGTTTATTTCCCACTGTTGACATTTCAACATTCTACATCGGTGATGCCTCGTCACAGCAGAATTAGTCAGCAATTAGTTTGCTTTGAAACATTTTTTTATTTAGCATTACAATTTATTCACAGCAAAAAGGATATGAATGTTATATTGTGAATGTAAGATTTGTATTGTTTTGACCATATGTTACAATCATGACCAGATTTGTTACTGTTGTAAAACATCTCAGTATATTATTTCCATTGAATACTCAACAATATGAAATGCATTTGATATTTGGTCCTCATTTTATTTATGTTCAGAGTAGAATGGTAACTTGATCTTTACCGAAATATTCTGATGATACGATGACAATATGCTAATTATACCTGTTTAGATTCCGTTTTAAAAGTTCATTTTGCAGACATGTGCAGAATGTTTTCTAAGGATCACATTGCAACTCGGTATTTATATCTGTTTCTTGTACAGATTAATTTACCTGTGGGAAATTTAACAGAAGGCTGCTTCGCTGCTTATTCCTCCCACGGTTAAGCGTAGTCTATAGACATGATCTGGGAGGTCTATTTACATTGTGTATATCACAGTATGTAAGACAATGTCGTGTATTTGTCATACATTGTTTATCTAGTAACAACCTACCTCATGCATGTTTGCCATCGTGTACTTCGCCATAATGTATATGTATATTTTATGTTGTCTACCATATTACAAGAAATAACAGGACGCTAACTAAAGGTAAAACAAATATCTGTCCTTAATCGAGTATATTTCCCAACAAGCTCTTGCAAAAATGCTTAAAAGAGCCTTGTTGGTGAACGTAGACAAAATATCATGTGAAATTAGCTTGAATACGAAAATAAAAAAATCATGTTTAGACATCTGAATAAAAATCATTTTTATTTCTTATTTATTTGTATGTATCCTTATTATGATTCTAAAGTCGTTTAATGTTCATTTTCTGCTACTTATTTTGATAGTACATCTTTTACCTTTTGTTAGTTGAAAAAAAAGTTGATGCTGTTTTTGTATTTGGTAGTTTTGATTAAATATCGTTACACACGGGGTGTATGTTATATTAGGTGACGCCTTGTCATCGGATATTTCACGGGAAGATTTTAACAGGAGCATAAAGGAGGGCTATTTTCTATTTTATTATTGAAATGAACTATACCAAATAACTGCTATAACTGATATTCATTAACTTAAAATTCTACATTTGTTTTTTTACAAAGCATTGCAGTAGGGGAGGAAACATAAAGTTAAGGAGTTTCCTTAGTGTATACCAGCGGAATTTTTTTTGCAGTTAAACCGGGCCCAGGACATCTTATTGATGTTAAAGGTTGTACTTTTATATCACCCTTCTACATGTATACTAGTATACAATTTAGTCAGCTTCTTATTAGGCAAAACAACCCGTGTCATTAGGGTAAAATGTTTGCGATAACCTTATTGCCCCGTGAAAATAACCCGCTCTATAGCTGTTGACATACATGTGCAAAACAATAGCTATGGAATAAAAGAAGTCCAAGTACCTGGTATTCCCCTCAATAAAAAAAATCAAGGAGATAAAAATATACAGAATGTATAAAAATATTACAATAAATAGTCGTGTATTATTCAAGTGCAATAAACTTACGTCTGGGGAGTGACTTGTATTTCCCCTTTTTTGCATAATTATTACAAATATTTTTTTTTATAAAAACAGAAGTCTGATTGCGTATTATTATTATAATGTACATTCAATATCATAAAAAGCAACAATTACTGCTTATCCCCTTTACTACTAATATTATAATTTTCGCAGTAGTTGTATATGCAATTTCAAACAATTTGTTCCCATGGTAACAACTACATTGTTACAATACATGTCCCCTATTACAAAACATGATTCCATGTCAACGCTAACACTATATCTGGTCATGTTTCAATGTCAACAATATTTTTTGCCGAACAATATGTCCGTATGTCAGCCATAACATGGATGCCCACAGGTCTTTATGACATATACATTGTCCGGCAATTTCCATACAGGTAAGCCATTCTCACCTGCTCGACTTGTTATGAACCTCAATATAGCTGTCACGTTTTCGGCGGCGTCCAGTGACAGATAATGATGACCAAATGATTGTCCTAGCAGTGGCCCTTGGTCAGTTTGCGGACGATGAGTTATGTGTCATCATGACAGCTCCTTATCCTTGGACTTGTCAAAACGATGTACATGCAGATAGGCTATACTTAGCTGTAGAACTATTTTTCAAAAATAAAGCATTTGATTTTATCGCAGAAATTATTAGTCATGAATTATCTTCATACCTTTCCGGAAATGTTTTTTTTTATTATCAATTGAATTATATGATTAATGTTCGAAATTGCCAGGGAAGGTATTACCTAAGATGCCATTTCGCAAACTGTCTTTACAATTCTTTTAACAGACTTTTTACGTTCGACTTCACTGAAATATATCCAAAAATCTATAAATTCAATCCATGTAGACGGGTTGATTTGATATACACTTGTATTGCTATCTGTTTGTAAAACATTTATTAAAATGTTGGAATTTATAATATATTTTCGTTCTTCGTATTAATTAGAATTAGCATTTCCTTTTGTACATTGTCGATGAAAATGGCTTGATATAACCAACATATTTTGTATTTCAATATTCATTTACAAGTGGATTTTGCGATATTTCACAATATGTTGTTTTCAGAATGAACCTTTTGTCGAATGAATCCATTGAAAACTACATAACAGTTAGGTAATATACACCAAGACAGTTGAATTGCACACCTAAGGTTTCAATACAAATATACCCTTTGTGTACATGTATCTTCATTATCTATATCAATTGT
Organism: Argopecten irradians; assembly: GCF_041381155.1. Taxonomy (NCBI): domain Eukaryota; kingdom Metazoa; phylum Mollusca; class Bivalvia; order Pectinida; family Pectinidae; genus Argopecten; species Argopecten irradians. The sequence continues at coordinate 25,026,036 of NC_091142.1, read as the reverse complement.
CTTATACATTTATGCTTACTTTTTCGTCAATTTTCAAATAGGTTTTGCGACATTTCACAATATTGTATTCTGAATCAAACACTTTTTGAAGACAAAAAAACATACGAATAAAGTGATCTACTAAAATAGTATGTTGAATAACATTTGAGTTATACAACACAATAAGCACAAATAGAGTTGAAATGAAAACCTAAGGTTTCAATAGAAATATATCATTTAGTGTATCTCCCTTCTCCATCGCCCGAGTCGCATGTTATAAATAAACCGTTTTCTTGATCAATATAAACTACATAATTTTCTTACCCAATATGACACCGAATGGATGAAAGACCATCCTGTTCCGTATTAATTCCATAACTATAATGAATTTTCTGTTATAATAGTCTTAATGCTTGATCTGTTTTGTGTATTATAATGTAGCAGGAATAAGACAGCGATATTCGCAATATTTTTGTTAGCATGAGGTTATAACTGCTTGAATGTATTTATGGGAAATTCCGTTAGCTAATAAAGACATCCGGCATTCTACATAATTCAAATGCACGTATTTCAATTTCAGTATTGGCTCATACGTCATATTTTTACTTAATATAATACTGTTAAAACATTATCTATTCATGGTTACTGCCTGCCGTGGTTTAGAACTTATTATTTTGTGGGTAGAAATATTTAAGAATTTATGCCACTGTTTTTCAATTTCATGAGGGTATGATTTTTTGTTTGCAATTTTCCATATGCCGATGAAATTAAAAACTAGCAACATTAGCGCCTTTAATCAATTGTTCAGATCACTCGAGAAAAAATACATAAAGTACGTTTTAATGAATGATTCCGTTGATTTATCAAGGAATACCTTATTGTTTGTATTGTAATAATAATATCAATGTTTTGGGTCTTTCTGGGTTTTTTTAATAGCGTTATGAGAAAAATATGAGCCAGTTAGATTCAGTACAAAAACAAGAGATATAAATAAGCATTTGTATTTAATTTAGGAACAATATGTTTCCGCTTTTGCATCAAACAAAGGTCGTTGTCTTGATATTTGTTGTGCCTTATAAACAAAGAAGGTTAATGTAAAATGATAACTTCATGATACACATTTGAAATTTATTTGTTTTTTTTAAATTTCTCTGTATGGAAAGTGACTTTGGACAATAACCATTAAGACATAAGAACAAAATACTACAGTACTACTATATACGTACTCAATTTTAGCATTATCTCTATTCAAACGGAAACCTTAATACAAATTAATTAATATCCTGTGAGCCACCTCTATTTCAAGAACCAAGTCAATTTTAAAAACTCACGATGTAATATTTTGATATTCAGTACTATAAAATATATTGACGATATGAATCAGGAATTCAGTCGAGTATATATATAAACAGTGTTCCGAAATATATTTTCCTTTTAATGCACCAATGCCCGATTCAGAAAAAGACCTATCAAAATTTGTACAATTTTTTATCTAAAAATAAATGTTTCTTGTCCTTGTAGAGTACAGTCAAACAATAGATGATTGGTGTAATCCGGCCATAAGTGTTGCTTGTTTGATATACTCCATATATCAATACCAAACGATTCCTATTACAGGTCGATGAGGAGTTGTTCCCTTTGAACTTGACGTCTTGTATTTATGGCACAGTAGACAGGAAACATTAAGTTATGTAGTGATTGGGGTTGTCATGGTTTGACTGATTATTGATTACGGTCATCGCGTTGGTCAAGCTTTCAGGCATGTTTCTGTATGAGGACACATGTTGTAACACTATTGCGGAGCTGGCTGTCACAACATGTCCATCTTTATGTCATCATATCCGGCCTCTTTTGTTTGACATAGCATTTTAAAATGTCATGAGAAGGATATGTGGTTGTAGGTGAACCCGGTTCATCTCAGTTTTTAAATTGATTTCAATGTAAATTACTTATTATTCCATTTTCAATGTGTATAACTTCTTTACATTTTTTGCTTTCTAGAGAGTTTATTTTCTTTAATTGTTTCTCAACAGCAGAAGTCTGCTAGTCAAAAAGTCAATAGAGTTGGTCATAATACGTTGTTTTACTTAGCGAAAACACAAATTTCCTCCTTTAAATATACACATATGAATAAAATAAATAGGCTGCTAACATAAGAACATTTCAAAAAGGCAGAAATGACCCAATTGGCCTTTTAATTGTTTTAATATTCTTTATGTTTAGTAGCGGTACAACCATGCACAAAACACTCCAAGTCATAATCAACTGGATTAGTACTGTATTCATTATAATTGTATAACATTCAACATAATTATCGAATTTTATTAAAATTGAATACTGAAATTTTCACTGTTTTATATACGTTTGCATTGTGTAAACAAATAAAATTTTATTAAAATCGAATATTAAAAAATTGCAACTGATTTAGTACTGTAAAAGTTATTATTTTAGCGCGGAAAAAAATTCATGCAAATGCGGAAAACTGTGATTTATAAGCACAGATATAAATAAGCATAATTCAGTGGTCCAATACCGAAACAAAACCACTTTTTCAATTTAGCGTTCGATACATGATTTAGCGCTTCAAAGACACCGTGAAGAGCGCTAAAATAAAACTATCGCTAAAATAAGTACGTTTGCGTTATCTTTTGCATTAATAACATTATAACATAATTATTTAATTTCATTATTCATCTTAATATATAGTTAACTGTTTTAGTAGCCTGTAATTTTCGCGGGTCAAGACTTTCGCGGAAAATTTTATTTTAGGGGATCAACGTTTTGCGATACCACAATAGAGTACATATTATTTATCTAACATTTATACCACGAAATTGCGAAAGTTTTACTTCCGTGAAAATTACAGGCTTTATTGTAAACATTCTTTGAAATTCCACCAAAGTAATTACATTATATATGTAAATCAAGGCAAATAAATATATCGCATATGGACACATAAGATAACATCTCTCGTATGTTGCAGATAAAATACTGAGAGTTTTCTATCGATTTACGGTTCCTATGAAGTACTCACGACTAGAAAGAGAACTGAAACTGTACAAAAACGGTACTGTAACGTCAAAAGTTGCAGGTTAAAGTTTGGAATTGTTTTAATTCAATATACCAAATTATTCACTGGTTTAATTAAACTTACATTTACAAATAGTTAGACATTCAAATGAAGGAAATGGTTGCAACAAATTAATACTTAAAGATGCTCCACCGCCGGCAGAGCATAAATGATATTAATCATTTGAACATTAATTGGTGTTTAATCGTGTATATATATGCCTAATTAACACAAAAAATATTATGAAATAATTTATTTCGCCTTTGGTGCATGCGCAATCAGTACTTCATTCCATATAGGATATATTGTCACGGAATTTTTTCGGGATACAATTAATTATTTTTCATATTTTTAATTTGAAGTTAAATTAGAAGCTCAAACTTTTCAATAATGGTAATGGTGTAAAGTAAGTAACTTTTGTAACTGAAGAAAAATACTAAATCGTCTGCTCCTGTTTTTTATAGTGAAAAAATACCATTTGTCAGCGGTGAAGCATCTTTAACAATAATTGGCGTTTAATCGTGTATATATATATGTCTAATTAACACAAAAAATAAAAATAAAATAATTCATTTTGACTTTGGTGCATGCGCAATCAGTACTTCATTCCATATAGGATATAGTGACACGGAATTTTTTCGGGATGCAATTAATTGTTCTTCATATTTTTAATTTGAAGTAAAATTAGAAGCTCAAACTTTCCAATGGTGGTAATGATGTAAAATAAGTAACTTTTGTTACTGAAGAAAAATACTAGATCGTCTGCTCCTGTTTGTGATAGTGAAAAAAATACCATTTGACAGCGGTGGAGCATCTTTTACCTATTAGAAGTTTGAACATTTATTGCCATCTCAACTTCATAACAAAATATGACAAATAAAGATTTTCAAGATTTATTGAAATGAAATATTGTTTCACTATAAACAATAAATGATAGTTTATTTAAATGACCCCTTTCTGTTAAACAATATCATATCTTTTCTTGGGTGCGATACTTGCAAGTAATTGAATTTTTTATAAAACTGAATAGAAAAAACAACATATTTTAATACGTTTTAATAACTAATTGATAAGGAAATAATGAGATTTTTTTTTTTTTTCATAAAAATATAATCGACACACAGTGAATATCGTATATCAAAAATATATCCAAATGTCAAAGCAAAATTTTAAAACTCAGAAACGACTAAACAAGGACAAAGAGAGAGAGAGATAGACTGTGGTTTTCTGATATATAATGTTAATAAATATGAACATATAAATAATATACTAGATCTGAGAACGGGGGGATAACCTTTGGACCTTACTTCTAAGTTGCAAATATGTGATCTGTTATGCGTTAGGGTTGAATTTTGTATCTCTATGTACTTGTACTTTGCATAGTAGATTTATGAGTCTCATTATAAATGCGATGGGCGATGGTTATGATAAACATTCTTTGAAAATTCCAGTGTGTCGCCAAAAGTAATTACATTATATATGTAAATCAAGGCAAATAAATATATCGCATATGGACACACACTAAGATAACATCTCTCGTATGTTGCAGATAAAATACTGAGAGTTTTCTATCGATTTACGGTTCCTATGAAGTACTCACGACTAGAAAGAGAACTGAAACTGTACAAAAACGGTACTGTAACGTCAAAAGTTGCAGGTTAAAGTTTGGAATTGTTTTAATTCAATATACCAAATTATTCACTGGTTTAATTAAACTTACATTTACAAATAGTTAGACATTCAAATGAAGGAAATGGTTGCAACAAATTAATACTTAAAGATGCTCCACCGCCGACAGAGCATAAATGATATTAATCATTTGAACATTAATTGGTGTTTAATCGTGTATATATATGCCTAATTAACACAAAAAATATTATGAAATAATTTATTTCGCCTTTGGTGCATGCGCAATCAGTACTTCATTCCATATAGGATATAGTGTCACGGAATTTTTTCGGGATGCAATTAATTATTTTTCATATTTTTAATTTGAAGTAAAATTAGAAGCTCAAACTTTTCAATAATGGTAATGGTGTAAAGTAAGTAACTTTTGTAACTGAAGAAAAATACTAAATCGTCTGCTCCTGTTTTTATAGTGAAAAAATACCATTCGTCAGCGGTGAAGCATCTTTAACAATAATTGGCGTTTAATCGTGTATATATATGTCTAATTAACACAAAAAATAAAATAAAATAATTCATTTTGACTTTGGTGCATGCGCAATCAGTACTTCATTCCATATAGGATATAGTGACACGGAATTTTTTCGAGATGCAAGTAATTGTTCTTCATATTTTTAATTTGAAGTAAAATTAGAAGCTCAAACTTTCCAATGGTGGTAATGATGTAAAATAAGTAACTTTTGTTACTGAAGAAAAATACTAGATCGTCTGCTCCTGTTTGTGATAGTGAAAAAAATACCATTTGACAGCGGTGGAGTATCTCTAACCTATTAGAAGTTTGAACATTTATTGCCATCTCAACTTCATAACAAAATATGACAAATAAAGATTTTCAAGATTTATTGAAATGAAATATTGTTTCACTATAAACAATAAATGATAGTTTATTTAAATGACCCCTTTCTGTTAAACAATATCATATCTTTTCTTGGGTGCGATACTTGCAAGTAATTGAATTTTTTATAAAACTGAATAGAAAAAACAACATATTTTAATACTTTTTAATAACTAATTGATAAGGAAATAATGAGATTTTATTTTTTTCATAAAAATATAATTGACACACAGCGAATATCGTATATCAAAAATATATCCAAATGTCAAAGCAAAATTTTAAAACTCAGAAACGACTAAACAAGGACAAAATGTTTGGAGAGAGATAGACTGTGGTTTTCTGATATATAATGTTAATAAATATGAACATATAAATAATATACTAGATCTGAGAACGGGGGGGGGGATAACCTTTGGACCTTACTTCTAAGTTGCAAATATGTGACCTGTTATGCGTTAGGGTTGAATTTTGTATCTCTATGTACTTGTACTTTGCATAGTAGATTTATGAGTCTCATTATAAATGCGATGGGCGATGGTTATGATCATGCTTTTAAAATAGTGTGTCGCCATAAAGGTTATGATCTAAGAATAGTTCCTTGAAAACAATTCTATTTCATACATTTTATACCCTTATCCACACAGGTTAATGTGATATGTTAATAACAGGATATCGACATTAAAACTTCCCAATAGTCTTCATTTAACTGTGTTTTCCAAATTCATTCCAGTCATCAAAATTGATAATGGAAGAAGTCCTAGCATATCGGGTCAGATTACATTTGTTCATGGACATGGTTTTTGCTTGAGAGAAATTTGGTTTATTATAACAAACTTATTCAATTCATTAAAATAGTGAACATTGATTATAATGAATGATACATTGTATATAGTATTAGGTTAATTAATATGTTGGATTATCTGATTTTCAAATAAAATTGAAATTTACAATAAATGTTCATTGGTAATACAATATGCTTAATTTTCACTTCTCGAACATAAACAACTATACCATGAATTGCGTTGAATATAGAACAAAATATATTGATAGATAATTAATAAAAGAACATCTTATTGACAATTGATACGAATTAAATGTTCATTACACTTTATCACCCAGTCCTCTAATGCCATGACAGATACCTATTACGCACGTATCACTATTCAAGTATGACATCTCTCTGATGATAGGGATTACAATGTGACATGGATTTTGACAAATCCCCGTTATATTGATAAATGTTCTAACGGGAACAAGGTATCATACTATGTCCTGTAATCACAGAGGTGTTCGATCTCTCAGATAAACTTTCTCCCTTGTAGTTTTTTTGACAGGTAAAATTTGTCCAGACAGAGCTAATAGTACTAGAGACTGGCAGTGATAAATAAAACGTATGTGCTACTGATGCAATCCTTCATTTAACAGCTCATTGGCTGGCGCTGTCGTCATTTATCACAGTTAACAGTAGAACTCGTTACAGAGTATCTAAGTACTGGGGTTCAGAAAAGGGGATTGACAAACTTCTCAATTTACCTAAAATACAAATAAATCAATATGTATATATATGTTGAAATTGATTTATGCATATCCAGCAAGATAACATCACATCTGTACATTTACCGAGAATCTGTCACTGACTTAAACTAATTACTGTAGGTTATAGAATTTTTACATCTATATTTCTTACAATTTGACAGGTCGTACAAATTACCCCCAGGGTATTACAACCTTTGAAAAAAATAACTAAAGGCAATACTAGGGTTCACGCATGATCAGTCACCAAATGATATTGGGATGGACCGGGGAATGAAATTTATTTATTTATTAATTTTTACCTGACCAGACAACATCTCAAGGAGTTTGGAGAAACACAAACAGCTCTGCTGATGTCGTAATATATCCGGAATTAGTATCACAAAATATCATTACCATATTGGACATTACATTCGATATAAAAAAATATTAAAGACGTTTTCACAATGACTACGAACGGCCAGGAATTCGGCATGTTTTACATGTACAAAGACTCCAAACCTACAGTAGAAAGCCGATACCCAATCCTACAATACGTCAAACGGAAACTTAAAATAGGGCAGTTCGATCCGGAAGATAAAAGGCAGGCACTGGTAAAGAAATCTGGACACTATCGGGTCAAATACACAGGTATGTTTTAACAATAGAATATTTGTTGAATTTTTAAAGTGCATGATATATCATAGTTGCTAATGTTAAACATTCAATTTTGAACAATGAAATTCAATAATTATGTTAAAATGTTATTAATGCAAAATATACTGTAAACATAATAATTTTAGCGGTAGTTTTATTTTAGCGGTAGTTTTATTTTAGCGCTCTCCGCGATGTCTTCAAAGCGCTAAATCATGTACAGCGCTAAATTTTGTAAAAATGTTTTTTCCGGTATTGAATCACCGCTTATAAATCATAATTCACAGTTTTCCGCATTTGCGTGAAAACTTGTCTGCGCTAAAATCATAACGTTTACAGTACTGAATCAGTTACAATCTTTTAATATTCAATTCAATGAAATTCATTTTTTTACACAATGCAAACGTATACTAAAACAGTGTGGAAATTTTAATATCTAATTTTAATCAAATTCGATGATTATGTTGAATGCTATACATGTACAATCAATACAGTACTAAATCAGATGCAATCTTTTTTTTACATTAAATTTTAATAAGATTCGATTAGTATGTTGACTGCTTTACAATTATAATTAATACAGTACTAAACCAGTTCAAACTTTTAGTTTGTTTTCGCTAGTTTTATAAAATGTCAATGTCTCCCCAAACTTGCATATCAGGATCTAGCTGTTTTAATTGTTAGTTAAATCAAAGATTATTAGGGAAGCATTCGTCGCTAATAACTACAAAATGCAATACTTTTCACTCTTACCTTTGTCACGTCTGAATAGATAAAGAAATGCTAAAATAAAAAAAAGGTTTCCATGCATGTCAGGATTCGTTCAGTAGAACTAATTTAAACCAGTATTCCTTATAAGGCTACTTTCGGAAATTATGCTTTAAAATAAATCCCAGATATAAAACTTTCCGGACACAAATTGAATCAAAATACCTTTCAGTGCAATTAAATAGATATTTCCTAAAAGAGATACACTTTCGCTAATTACTTTTGACAGCAAACTTAAATTGCAAGCCAAAGAATGTTGGTTTACAGAAACCGAATCAACTTAACGCTTTCAATCAGTAGAAACAATTATTCAATCCCTGGTGGAAACAGAACTGTCACTCATTTAGATAAGCTTAAGTGCGCTTTTTAACGTGCAAAAAATACGCGCGCTAAAATATAGTTTCACAATTTATATTTTACCAATAATTCAAACAACACATTTCAATTACTCAGTTTAATATATGTAGTTGTGCTAATTATTTTTCTAAATCAAAAAAATGTTTACGATATATCCTGTAATTTTCAAGCGGATAAAACTTTCGCAATTTCGTGATTATTTATGTGATTGCGAATTTTATCAGCCAAACAATAAATAATAGATAAATCAAATGTACTCTGTTGTGATATCGCGAAACGTTGATCCCCGAAAATAATTTTTTCCCGTTTTAAATCAAATCGCGAAAGTCTTGACCCGCGAAAATTACCGGCTACTAATTAAACAGTATACAGTATATTAAACATGACGTTTGTCACCATTCCTTGCGAATGTTTTATGTGCTGTCACATGTATATGTAGACATAAATGATATTCAGTAAATTATCATCAGTTAGCATTCGAGTAGAAAATAAACTAATGATATACTATGTATGAAGCATGCAAAATACAATGATAAACAAAATGTTTGTAGTTGACATTTCAAGTTACTTAGTATTGAATTCGTGATATGAATAATGATTGATAATGAATCAAGATCATTGATCAAAAGATAATTAAATCAAATCCATATTATATGAACCAAAGATAGTTAAACTGGTATATTAAAATCATGGATTATAACAATCAATTGTTTGTTTAGCATATTGAAGACAGCACTAAAGTCTATGCTAGTGAAACAGAAGCAAAGTAGTTTGCAATTGACAATAGATAAAGATAAACAAATATATACGACGAAAAACCACCAGTATGTAATGATTATATAACTTAAATTTAGCATTACAAACGATCACTGAAAACCGCTTTTCTTTCGCGTCCAATTTGCGTTCGCGAATTTCGCGATCCCATGAAATTCGTGAAAGTAAATCTCAGTGTATTGATATCTACACCATTTATATCGAAAGAAATTCCCAATTAATGTTTAAATCCGCGGATGTTAATTTTCACGAACTTTAATAATAGCCGCGAAGGCAAGCTGGTTTACAGTAGTGCAAAACATCAACGATGACAGCCATTATAATATATAACACCACCCCCCTTTAAAGAAAAAGTTTACACATCGCATCATTTCAATACGAACCAACTCAATTAGCTTTGTACCATTGCGTTTCATTTGGTTATTGTCTGAAAGAGATAGTAGGGATTCCTTTCAGCCAGAACATTTTCTATAAGCCAATTACATCATATTACATCATAAGAAAGCGCTAAATCATAGCAGATCTAAGTTTCAAGTGTGAAACTGTTACACGGTATTAATTTCTGTAGAAAGAGGCTTAGTTAGACACGTTGGCTCCAACATAATACTGCTCGATTACAATGCCTTGGGATGTGTGCTATATACGTCTCAAAACCCGTAATAATTTCGTACGCACGCAATTAAAAAACCTGAAAAGATCATTTCAAATCAGGATACATGACCTAGAGATAGTGTTTTTGCTTTTCATAAGTCAGCTAAGCTGCATCATGATCATTAGTAGATCCTTTGTGGCTTGACCTAGATTTGATGTAAAGTAGGGTAGTTAATTTGTGGAAATATATTTCTTTTAATACTTTAGGCTTATACTGACTTTAACTTATTCTATCTTTTGTGACTTAATGGAATTTAAAAGAAATTCAAATTTCATTGAAGGCCAATCTCTCGCTTATGCATAAGCTTGGTCTTGTGATTTTACCAACCTAGAAGATGTAAAAAAGTACATGTGATGATTAACGTATAGAAAACCACAAATCATCTATTATCAATAAGTTTTGAATTGAAAATGTAATTTCTGTATTCAGTAGTTGATCAATGATTTTCATCCTTGGAAAAATTTACATAATTAAGCTGAAATGTATTATGTAAAATATTGCAACAAAAACATTTGTGCGTTACTAATCACCAGCTGTGTTAATTTCAATTAATTGATGGTTTTTTTCGTATTTCCAGTTACCAATTAACCACTAAAAACACTCGTTTGTTCGTTTATTCACTTAAAGTCTGATGTGCCAAAAAACAATAATTTTGGATTTAAATTTTTAAAAAATATCCTAGAAATTAACTAGAACTGTAAGTCAATACAATAACGGTATTATATATACTATTCAATATTTTATTGAATAACGACAAAAATATGTAATTTTAGTAATTAACTATGCTCTCAAAATTTAAATATCTCTTTTTCTTTTAGAAATTAGGGAAGAGTTCTAGGAACTGTGATTAAGTTATTAAAACACATGTATTTTACTTTATTTTGTAGGCCCAAAGAAGTTTCGTTCTAGCAGCTGTGATTTATGTAATTTCGATTTACTTTTTTATTTTGTATGCCTTATCATATAATGTGTTCTGCTCTATGAACTGTTATTAACTTCATCTCATTTTTAATGGCTTAAGGAGTTCCGTTCTAGGAACTGTACTCTACTTAATTCTAATTTACCTTTTTTATTTTGTAGGACTTAAGGAGTTCCGATCTAAGAACTGTACACTACTTATTTTTAATTTGCCCTTTTTATTTTGTAGGCTTTAAGGATTTCTGTTCTAGGAACTGTACACTACTTAACTCTAATTCACCTTTTTTATTTTGTAGGCTTTAAGGAGTTCCGTTCTTGGAACTGTACACTACTTAATTGTAATTTACCTTTTTTTCATTTTGTAGGCCTTAAGGAGTTCCGTGGACTATTCCTCCGGGACCTCTATATCACCCTGATAGATCTACAATGGCGGTACCTCCTAGCCATTGTCTTCAACATGTACCTCGTCACATTCTTCTTGTTCGGAGTCTGCTGGTACTGGATCATGGCCAGCAATGGCGACTTCGACCACATCAACGATCCTAACTGGAAACCATGTCTAACTGGGGTCTACACATTCGCCGGCACGCTCATCTTCTCCATAGAAACTCAGACGACCATTGGATACGGATACGCTTACATCAATTCGGAGTGTTCCAGCACTCTCGTCTTACTGTTCATCCAGATCACATGTGGGATATTGATGGAAAACCTCCTACTGGGGTTCGTCTTCGTCAAGTTCGCACAACCCAAGCGCCGACAGAAGACCATCGTCTTCAGCAAGACTGCCGTCGTCCATCAAGAAAATGGCAACCTTTGTCTGCAGGTAAATCCATAAGGAGGTCATAAAATTGCTGCTTAAAACTCAGTAATATGTATGAAGTAAGGTTGTGTTTATGATTTAAGATATACTATTTTACACTAGGGTTAGGGTTAGGGTTAGAATACGGAATAAAGCTGCAGACGAAGGATAACAATAGTTTGTCCACACTGTTGAAATTACTTCTTTGCCCCAGCTATACTATTTTATCATTTCTATATCAAACTGAAGATATTTCACAACGAATACTAGATCTAGAGCACTCTATTCTTCGTCTGCATCTTTATTCAGTACCCTGTTCATACACCTTGTAAGACATAATTTGTAAATATTTTTGTTGATTTGTTCCTCCTTTCACGAACATTTGAATAAATCTTGCCAAACATAAACATATACTTGTATGTGATAATAGAGTACTAAATGAACTGTACTCTTTCCCACAGATTCGTCTAGGAGACATGAGACAGAGCCATCTACTGGACGCCAGGGTCCATGGAGTCCTTGCCAAAAAGCACGTAACCACAGAAGGAGTTCAGTACCCACTTTACCTTCACGACATCGAGTTCGAAGCACAAGGGATGGGAGACAAGATAGTCTTGATGTGGCCACTGGTCCTTTCGCATAAAATCACCTCCAAAAGTCCATTCTGGGATGTCAAACCAGCTGATCTGATGAGTGACAAATATGAGTTGATCATTTACGTTGAGGGAACTATTGAATCCACAGGAGAATACTGCCAAGCTCGTACTTCATATCTTCCATCAGAAATCCTCTGGGGACATCGTTTTGACAGGCTAGAGGAGTTTGACTCCGGAAACGGGAGATGGGAAGTCGATTTCGAAGGCTTCCATGACGTTATTTACATGACAAACATCCGACAGAGCGCAAAGGAATTACATGATCTGAAATTCAATCCCGCTAAGGACAAGACAAAGGATGACGTCACCAGTCCAAGAAGTAAAACACCGAGCCCTCCACTGTCAGTTTCACTCCACACAATACCATACGATTCCCCGCCAACATCGGAAACATTCCAGGATGCCGCAGACACTACGGCGCCGGGATCAGGAGGGACTTCAATCATGCCGGAAATGACGTCAGAGGATGAAATGGAAAACTACTTTCATTCCACACAAAGCATGACTGAAAATGAAGGCGAGGCTGGATCAGAAAACAGAACTCCTACCTTAGACACAAATCCGAACGAGGACACAGAAATCCACATCGACCTTGGCAACGGTAACCTGGGAGATATAAAAGAGGAGGAGGAGCATGATGATTTAGCTCATTACAAGTATGCAGATGCTGATGCCGACGACGGCGATGAAGGAAAATCCGATGATGAGTACCTGTCATCTTGATATTTGTGAATTTGATGAAAAATTTTATCGATCGAGCAAACAAGTCAATTGTCGCTGTACCCCATGATGCCATGAACTTGTTGATAGTTTGAGATAAACCCAAAATCTACAGTTTCAAGAAACTTTTCGCTACTTGTTTGGCCTTGATTGCAAGGAATCATAGTCCCACTCCTTACTGTGCAAAGGACAGAATGCGCGTGATGACCTGACGTAAGGCGGTAGTGACCCGGAAGTATGAGCATTTCCCGCGCTTCGACACTTACTACTTACAATAAAAATTATATATAAGTGTGATTATATCGTTTTGTATAAAGCGTTAATGTGTTACTGTGTTACCATGCATCTGTCAAATGTACAAATAAACAAACAAATACAATAACAAGAGTGCTTTGTTTCAATAACAATAATTACGGAAAAACGAGGAAAAATATCATTGAAGAACTGTACTTTCTTTCCTTAGACTACAAAATGTTTTAAAGTTGACTCCTTCGTTTTTTATGCTACAAAGTACTATTTATTTTTTCCACAATCTTTGAGCGTCAAATCCTTTTTGACAAGTACAAGTAATTCACGCATATGCATATAAATATATATTTAGTTCACATTTTGGTGCAAAGAATTAAGCTGAATTCAGATTATTGCCCCCCAAAGCGTGGTTTTTCAAATGGAATTAGCTCCATCACTTGATTAGTGAAATTTTCAGTTGTAGTCTGCTATAAAACTTATCATCTCCACTAAATTAAAGTTGGTGGAAAAAGTATTAAAGTTGGTGGAAAAAGTACTTCCGAATTAGAAATATTTTTTCAACTTAGTATCAGTAGTTATTATTCTATCTTGGTTTAAAAAATGTTGTTATATTGTGATCAGCCTACAGCCAATCACCCTTTGAAATAAATAGGTTATGATCTTTTCTTTTACAACACCTTTGCTATCTGTATTTGAATCTGATTTTAATTACAAGAAAATATATTTTTGTAATGGTGACATCAATATTTCTTAAACAGATTTATCATCTTCTCCCATTGTGTACAAATACTGAAAAAACAACATATCTGGATATCCATATTAAAGCTTGCACTAAATAAAGTCAATATTCCCCAATTTTTTTTCTTGAAAAGTACAATATCTGCTTTTATTTGAACAAGAGAAATGTTGCACATTCCCATTAGTCTGCTAAACCTGCCTATATTATTTGGCTTTTTACTTAATTTTTATTTTCCCAATGTATATCTATATATTTAGCATTTTTTAAAGCCTTATGATATATGCAGGGTTAGCGGACTAATCTCCTACATTCTTGTGTTGAAATTGAAGATGTTTTTCAAAATTTGTTTCTAATTTAGTGATACTTGTTAAATGTTTAAACTAATGGGCCATCAATGACAATGGCAAAATGTTTTTAAAGACTTATACAATATCAAAGGCAATAAATATTCAAATTCAAATATTCACCCCTGCACATGTCATATCAAAACTGAAGACTCTGTGTGCAACAACAGATGGAACAGGTAGCTTGGTTCTTCATGTACATCAAAGGAATACAATAATGGTGTACTGTTGGATATAAAGTTGGGTGTCACTCTCTGTAAACTTTACAGGATGTCTCTGTAGGCCTGTAATTGGTAAGTTTCTCTCTCCTTTTCTAATAAATGTCTTCAGTTTCAATAAGACATTGTCCAGGGTTGGACATGATGACAGTGATAATAACCCCTGGAATATCAAGGATTAAACATTAACATGAACCTGCCACTGCTTTGTAAATGAATGTAAACAAAAACACAAACAAAATATTTATAGAAAACATAAGAAACATTTATTTATTGAAATACAAAAATGAACTGATCAGCTGAACGTTAATGAGAATGCCTTGTATCCAAAGTTTGTACACACATCAATCTTAGGACTGTTTCCCGCTGTACAAAGCACCTGAAACATAAAACATTCAGTTTATCACTGGATAAAAAGCCAACTTTATTTGCTACATTATATGATAAAAATAACCCTAACCCATGAGGTAATTACATTATTTGAAATTTCATTTTTTCCGAACTATTCTATCCTATGATTGCTTTAATTAGAATTGACCAGTAGGCTTTATAGCTTAAAAAATACAGCCATCTTTCTAAATCAAGTTTGATAATTCATATACAGTTTTTATCAATGGGCTTTTACAGAAATATTTTATCAGGTTTTCTGCTTAAAGACGCTAAATTGACAATAAAGCATATAAACAGTAATATTTAGACAATTATTAAATTTATGTTAAATTGCGTGTATATATCACTAGCTAATTTACAAAAAAAATAAATAAAAATCATCAAAATTTTCATTTGTAGGCAGTGAAGCACCTCTAACTTTATCTTTGTACTGTGCTAATCAGTTGTTTCTTGTCACATGTCATTTAACTTATTACGAAATGTAAAAATATTTCTGCCATGAACCTTTAATATTTCATTATTATATCTTAGTTTTAAATTGACTTAATTTATTACAAATTAATTGCATGAAATGATAATACACATATCTAGTACCTTGTGACTGCTGAGAGCTGTGTTGACAACAACACTGAACACGTTTGTAGGTGTGCAGGGAATCCGAGCCTTCTGATCACCGTTAACATACCAGTGATTTACATACGGCTCTCCTCCAGCAGAAATTATCTGGAATCAATATATTTAGGATAAATAAGTGAAATTTTAATACCTATTTTTAAACAAACATTACATCAATTAAGAAATGGAATCTGACACTATTAGAAATATAAGACTATTCAGAAAACAAGTTAATTGTAGATACTGTATTTAACCCAACAATTACATGCCCTCATCCCTACAAATCCTTCATCCTCCTTTTCATGTCTGAATTTTACTAAATTCAATCTAAAATTTACTGAAAATATGAAAAACATACCCTCCAGAGCACAAGTTTTACTGGAGTATAAGCAGCATGCCCAATTATATGTCTATATAATTTCAAGGTAAAGAAGACACAGCTTATACATTGGTATCTTTTGTGAACAAGAGCTGTTGGAGAACAGCAAAGCTCGCCTATTCAGAAGAAGTTGATGTTCAAGTATTTACTATTTAAACATGGAAATATGACAATTTAACAGACTCAAAAACCCCCTAAAGGGCCCCAAATTGGTTGTATTATCACGTTCAGCATCCATACACATTAGGAAAATAAAATCATAAACATTTATGATGACTTATGTTTAAACAATTGACAAAATAGAAACTTGCTCAAAAACTTTAACATGGAAATATGACAAATTAACAGACTCAAAAAACCCCTAAACTTGCTCAAAAACTTTAACATGGAAATATGACAAATTAACAGACTCAAAAAACCCCTAAAGGGCCCCAAATTGGTTGTATTGTCACGGTCAGCATCCATACACATAAGAAAATAAAATCATAAACATTTATAATGACTTAAGCTTAAACAATTGACGAAACAGAAACTTGCTCAAAAACTTTAACGTGAAATGGGACGCCAACGCCGACGCCGCCGCCAGGGTGACAACATTAGCTCCCCCTATTCTTCGAATAGGCGAGCTAAAAAGTAGCAAAATTTTGCTCCTATCCCCACCCCATTAATTCCCCCTAATTTTAGCGCCTGGGCACTTATTGAGTGAATATGATAAATATTGTTTCTGTTTGGAGTTCTTCATTCATACAAAGGCCTATACATGTATGGTTTGGGTCCTTTCTGGCCCCAAAGTCGTCAAATTTTCAAAACTACTATTTAGTATTTATTTATTGATAAACTGTTGGATTTTACATATCAGGTATATCCCTAATTTAATTGTAAAGATAGCTTTCTAATTTTGCAGCTTCAGTTGCCATGGTAACCACTTGAAATATGCATCAATTATGAAACTGTGGAAATTTTGACAATTTTGACCAATTTTTGATAGGTTTTTAATTTAGAAAACATATTTTTAATAATATATTTAGAACGCATATATACATGAAACAAAGTTTATATTTCTCCTAAAGATGTATTGGAAGTGCAGACATATTCTCAGTAAATATTCAATTTGTTCAATTATGTGCTCTTTAGTTTCATAGACAAAAATTTAGCAAATAATGGCCAAAATTGTCAAAATTTCCACATTTTCATACTTTATGCATATTTTGGATGGTTACCATGGCAACTGTATCTGCAAAATCAGAAAACTTTCATTATCATTGAATAAGGGATATACTGAATTTTCAAAATACAACAAATTAATCACTAGGTAACAGTTTTGAAAGTTTGATGGATTTGGGGCCAAAAAGGGCCTAAACCATACATAGTCCTTTAATTCATGTAACTATTCTACTCATAGTTTCACTCCCACAGTTTCTACGTTATATCTGAACCAACGTGTACCATGTTATTGTAAAACATGAATCAACGTGTACCATGTTATTGTAAAACATGAACCAATGTGTACCATGTTATTGTAAAACATGAACCAATGTGTACCATGTTATTGTAAAACATGAACCAATGTGTACCATGTTATTGTAAAACATGAACCAACGTGTACCATGTTATTGTAAAACATGAATCAACGTGTACCATGTTATTGTAAAACATGAACCAATGTGTACCATGTTATTGTAAAACATGAACCAATGTGTACCGTGTTATTGTAAAACATGAATCAATGTGTACCATGTTATTGTAAAACATGAATCAACGTGTACCATGTTATTGTAAAACATGAACCAATGTGTACCATGTTATTGTAAAACATGAACCAACGTGTACCATGTTATTGTAAAACATGAACCAACGTGTACCATGTTATTGTAAAACATGAATCAACGTGTACCATGTTATTGTAAAACATGAACCAATGTGTACCAATGTTATTGTATGAAAACATGAACCAATGTGTACCATGTTATTGTAAAACATGAACCAATGTGTACCATGTTATTGTAAAACATGAACCAATGTGTACCATGTTATTGTAAAACATGAACCAACGTGTACCATGTTATTGTAAAACATGAACCAATGTGTACCATGTTATTGTAAAACATGAACCAACGTGTACCATGTTATTGTAAAACATGAACCAACGTGTACCATGTTATTGTAAAACATGAACCAACGTGTACCATGTTATTGTAAAACATGAATCAATGTGTACCGTGTTATTGTAAAACATGAATCAACGTGTACCATGTTATTGTAAAACATGAATCAACGTGTACCATGTTATTGTAAAACATGAATCAATGTGTACCATGTTATTGTAAAACATGAATCAACGTGTACCATGTTATTGTAAAACATGAACCAATGTGTACCATGTTATTGTAAAACATGAACCAACGTGTACCGTGTTATTGTAAAACATGAATCAACGTGTACCATGTTATTGTAAAACATGAATCAACAGTGTACCATGTTATTGTAAAACATGAATCAACGTGTACCGTGTTATTGTAAAACATGAATCAACGTGTACCATGTTATTGTAAAACATGAACCAACGTGTACCATGTTATTGTAAAACATGAATCAACGTGTACCATGTTATTGTAAAACATGAATCAACGTGTACCGTGTTATTGTAAAACATGAACCAATTGTGTACCATGTTATTGTAAAACATGAACAA
Source organism: Argopecten irradians (assembly GCF_041381155.1). Taxonomy (NCBI): domain Eukaryota; kingdom Metazoa; phylum Mollusca; class Bivalvia; order Pectinida; family Pectinidae; genus Argopecten; species Argopecten irradians. The sequence continues at coordinate 25,007,027 of NC_091142.1, read as the reverse complement.
TGTGTACCATGTTATTGTAAAACATGAACAACGTGTACCATGTTATTGTAAAACATGAATCAACGTGTACCATGTTATTGTAAAACATGAATCAACGTGTACCATGTTATTGTAAAACATGAATCAACGTGTACCATGTTATTGTAAAACATGAATCAATGTGTACCGTGTTATTGTAAAACATGAATCAATGTGTACCATGTTATTGTAAAACATGAATCAATGTGTACCATGTTATTGTAAAACATGAATCAACGTGTACCATGTTATTGTAAAACATGAACCAACGTGTACCATGTTATTGTAAAACATGAATCAATGTGTACCATGTTATTGTAAAACATGAACCAACGTGTACCATGTTATTGTAAAACATGAACCAATGTGTACCATGTTATTGTAAAACATGAACCAACGTGTACCATGTTATTGTAAAACATGAACCAACGTGTACCATGTTATTGTAAAACATGAACCAACGTGTACCATGTTATTGTAAAACATGAACCAATGTGTACCATGTTATTGTAAAACATGAACCAATGTGTACCATGTTATTGTAAAACATGAACCAATGTGTACCATGTTATTGTAAAACATGAACCAATGTGTACCATGTTATTGTAAAACATGAATCAACGTGTACCATGTTATTGTAAAACATGAACCAATGTGTACCATGTTATTGTAAAACATGAATCAACGTGTACCATGTTATTGTAAAACATGAATCAACGTGTACCATGTTATTGTAAAACATGAACCAACGTGTACCGTGTTATTGTAAAACATGAATCAACGTGTACCATGTTATTGTAAAACATGAACCAACGTGTACCATGTTATTGTAAAACATGAACCAACGTGTACCATGTTATTGTAAAACATGAACCAACGTGTACCATGTTATTGTAAAACATGAATCAATGTGTACCATGTTATTGTAAAACATGAATCAATGTGTACCATGTTATTGTAAAACATGAATCAACGTGTACCATGTTATTGTAAAACATGAACCAACGTGTACCATGTTATTGTAAAACATGAACCAACGTGTACCATGTTATTGTAAAACATGAATCAACGTGTACCATGTTATTGTAAAACATGAACCAATGTGTACCATGTTATTGTAAAACATGAATCAACGTGTACCGTGTTATTGTAAAACATGAACCAACGTGTACCATGTTATTGTAAAACATGAATCAACGTGTACCATGTTATTGTAAAACATGAACCAATGTGTACCATGTTATTGTAAAACATGAACCAATGTGTACCATGTTATTGTAAAACATGAACCAACGTGTACCATGTTATTGTAAAACATGAATCAACGTGTACCATGTTATTGTAAAACATGAACCAATGTGTACCATGTTATTGTAAAACATGAACCAACGTGTACCATGTTATTGTAAAACATGAACCAACGTGTACCATGTTATTGTAAAACATGAACCAACGTGTACCATGTTATTGTAAAACATGAACCAACGTGTACCATGTTATTGTAAAACATGAATCAACGTGTACCATGTTATTGTAAAACATGAATCAACGTGTACCATGTTATTGTAAAACATGAATCAACGTGTACCGTGTTATTGTAAAACATGAACAACGTGTACCATGTTATTGTAAAACATGAACCAACGTGTACCATGTTATTGTAAAACATGAATCAACGTGTACCATGTTATTGTAAAACATGAACCAACGTGTACCATGTTATTGTAAAACATGAATAACGTGTACCATGTTATTGTAAAACATGAACCAAACATGTGTACCAATTGTAAAACATGAATCAACGTGTACCATGTTATTGTAAAACATGAATCAACGTGTACCATGTTATTGTAAAACATGAATCAACGTGTACCATGTTATTGTAAAACATGAATCAACGTGTACCGTGTTATTGTAAAACATGAATCAACGTGTACCATGTTATTGTAAAACATGAATCAACGTGTACCATGTTATTGTAAAACATGAATCAACGTGTACCATGTTATTGTAAAACATGAATCAACGTGTACCATGTTATTGTAAAACATGAATCAACGTGTACCGTGTTATTGTAAAACATGAATCAACGTGTACCATGTTATTGTAAAACATGAATCAATGTGTACCATGTTATTGTAAAACATGAATCAACGTGTACCATGTTATTGTAAAACATGAATCAACGTGTACCATGTTATTGTAAAACATGAATCAACGTGTACCATGTTATTGTAAAACATGAACCAACGTGTACCATGTTATTGTAAAACATGAATCAATGTGTACCATGTTATTGTAAAACATGAACCAACGTGTACCATGTTATTGTAAAACATGAACCAATGTGTACCATGTTATTGTAAAACATGAACCAACGTGTACCGTGTTATTGTAAAACATGAATCAACGTGTACCATGTTATTGTAAAACATGAACCAACGTGTACCATGTTATTGTAAAACATGAACCAACGTGTACCATGTTATTGTAAAACATGAACCAACGTGTACCATGTTATTGTAAAACATGAATCAACGTTGTGTACCATGTTATTGTAAAACATGAATCAACGTGTACCATGTTATTGTAAAACATGAACCAATGTGTACCATGTTATTGTAAAACATGAATCAATGTGTACCATGTTATTGTAAAACATGAACCAACGTGTACCATGTTATTGTAAAACATGAATCAACGTGTACCATGTTATTGTAAAACATGAATCAACGTGTACCATGTTATTGTAAAACATGAACCAACGTGTACCATGTTATTGTAAAACATGAACCAACGTGTACCATGTTATTGTAAAACATGAATCAACGTGTACCATGTTATTGTAAAACATGAACCAACGTGTACCATGTTATTGTAAAACATGAATCAATGTGTACCATGTTATTGTAAAACATGAATCAACGTGTACCGTGTTATTGTAAAACATGAACCAATGTGTACCATGTTATTGTAAAACATGAACCAACGTGTACCATGTTATTGTAAAACATGAACCAACGTGTACCGTGTTATTGTAAAACATGAATCAACGTGTACCATGTTATTGTAAAACATGAATCAACGTGTACCATGTTATTGTAAAACATGAACCAACGTGTACCTGTTATTGTAAAACATGAATCACCATGTTATTGTAAAACATGAATCAACATGTACCATGTTATTGTAAAACATGAACCAACGTGTACCGTGTTATTGTAAAACATGAACCAATGTGTACCATGTTATTGTAAAACATGAATCAACGTGTAACCATGTTATTGTAAAAACATGAATCAACGTGTACCGTGTTATTGTAAAACATGAATCAACACATACATCCTCGTAAAACATGACGGTCTTCTGACAAACAGACGGTGTATCAAACACGTGGGATACCGACATCTTATTGACCAACACACCTGTGAATCAACTGTCACCATGGCTTTCTTGTAAAACAAGTTTTCAAGTTTACCGTGTTTTTTAAAACATGAATGCAATTCCGAGATGTACAATAAACAACAAAGTGAATAAATTATCAATCATTGTTTTTTTATGAAAGTAGCATTTACTAATTCATCTATTAGATAAAGATTTTTCTCCACTTCCAAACTCATTGTATAATCATGATAGAATCAACGTGTACCGTGTTATTGTAAAAACATGAAGATTTTCTTTTTTTCAACTCATACCGTATCCTCGTAAAATAACTGACGGTCCTTCTGACAAACAGACGGTGTATCAAACACGGTTGTTTGCCTCAAATCGTAGGTGCCACAGCGACACTTAGGACCACCGCCACAAACCTGTGGAGCAAGCAAGGTGCTTGTCAAATGGCTTTCTTGTTACAAAGAAACAAGTTTTCAGAGGTTTTTTTCTCTTTTTTTTTTCAATAGATTACAATAACAATCAAAGCTAATAATATTTACTTCAATTTTAAAATGAAAACTTTTTAATCCACATAACAAATTTTGACTACTCACCAGCAGTCAACACCTGTTTCCAATGGTTACACATCCCTAACCATTTCCCTAATTCTGGTCTGGCACATAACTAATGGAGAAAATCAGAATAAGATCAGTATCACATTCTATAATGAAGTTACTTTACACACCAGCATTTTTCTGTTTAATACCTGTCTTTAATATATTTATATGTCCCCCCCTACTCTGTCTGGTATGCATTTTGAAGCCGCCATGGCAAGCCCCAACCGACTAGAAAAATTTCAGAAATCGGAAGAAAAAAATTAAGAAGATGTTTTGCAGAAATCGGAATATTTGGAGATTAAAGCGGTAGGCGGAACATCAGCCTCAAATGCGGTAGATTCTGCCTGAATCGGTAGGGTTAACATGTCTGACATATCTCACAAAAGGTATAGAAATAATGTGGGTAGCTTGGCATCATTTTAAAAAGAAATAGTTTACAATGAATTGTTACACAATGGGAGAAAATTACAGATTCTACGTTACAGTCCTAGACTAGAGAAATAAAATGTTTTGTGCAGTTACCAAAATATTCATTTATATCGTTTATTTTCCACAGTTATATACGGATTTCTGATGTTCATTGAATTAAGGCCTACAGACAATTTTAAAGACTAACCTGTTTTTTGTATGGTTCTAGAGTATGGCCTACAGACAATTTTAAAGACTTACCTGATTTTTGTATGGTTCTAGAGTATGGCCTACAGACAATTTTAAAGACTTACCTGATTTTTGTATGGTTCTAGAGTATGTTGTGCAGATGATGGTTGTCTCATATCTTAAAAAGAACAATCATGTCAACTAATGATAAATCATATAGCAAATGTATGGTAAGAAATCAATAGGCATTCATTTGAGCATAACAGCTTCAAGCCAGTCCCTATCATGATTTCTGGAGATTCAATTTGGTAGAAATACCATCTTACAATAGTCTTAATCAACATTTCAAATTTACAGTGAAACCTGCCTTAACGACCACCTCTGTATAAAGACCACCAGCTGCTTATTGATAATAAGAACACTTTTTCAGGGTCACATATGGTTAATTTCAACATAATTTTTCCTGTCGCTTTGATAGTCTTTACAAGACAGATTTGATTGTACAAAATAAATGTATTTTATGCAGTTATTTAGTTGATTGTAAAATGTCAAAACAGCAATTAGAGACCTACAATTTAAAATGATAAACGTGATTCCGACTGTCTAGTCATTATTATACATGTTCAGTATGACAAGTACAGGGATAGTGTGTAAAGCAGCCTTGAAATGCAAGCATATAAACAAGGGGAGGTAACTGCTATAAATGTATGTTACTGATGATGACAGCCACAGTTCGGTAAAAAATGAAAACTATCAACAAGAAGCCCATGGGCCTTAATGATCAACTAATATCTGATAAAAATAAGTTATGTCATTTACTAGCCAACTGATGTCTTTTGTTCACGAAATAGGAACAAGATCTAATAGGTCTACATAAAATATTTCATTAAGTTTGGTGCATATTTACTCACATTATCATGTTTACAAGGTCCAATAATAATTATTAATGCAAAGAGAAATAACTCCGTAATTTACAGTCGAATAAAGTTGATTTTTTAAGTCCTCCGAGATATTTCCAATGTTAGTCTACTTACATTATTTCATTAAGCTCAGTCCATATTTACTCAAGCTATCATATTCACAAGGTACAATAATAATTATTAGTGTTAAGGGCAATAACTCTGTAAATTACCATCAAATCAAGTTGTTTTCAAACTCGTCCACAATCTGACCAATTTGAAACCTATATACTGTAGGAAAGCAAGGGCATCGACTCTCATACACTGTACAGGTAAGGGCAGAATTCAGATTTAGTGCTCTATACCATGAAACTCCTCATTTTCTCTATTTTATCAACAACTTACCCCAAATTTTAACAGTGCCATCTTCAGACGCTGTGGCACAAATCTGACCTTTATTTTTGAGGGACACACTGTGTACATAGTTGTCATGTCCAGCCAGACTGACCTGGAATACAAGAAATGGCAGTGTATCAGTCTGCAATTTTATGCACTAGTCCGATGTCCATGACTAGTAATTTTACAGCCGAACTAGTGCCAATTGTAATGAACTAGTCCGATTGGACTAGTGGCACTCCATTCTCTTAAAATCTTTAAATACTACATTTACAAGAACGGTGGTCAATTGCATTTTTCAACACATTTTGAGTGCATTCTTTATGCAATTATTTCATTCCGGATGCAATATTTTGTTAGAATTTGTGTTCACGAAAGCATCCATACTGTAATTTGGGTAAAAAATTGTAAACTGATACATGACTGAATTCGAAGTGCTGTCAAAGCAAAATAATTGTATATTTCATTTTGACTATTACTTAGATAGTCGGACTAGTAAAATATTGGGGTTGACTAGCCCAAAAGACTAGCAGCATATTAAATCAATGTCACAGACTGATGTATAAATAAAGAAATGTCAGATACCTACATGTATTCATATTATCAACCTTAATTAATGTCAATTGCATAGTTGGGTAGTAGATATCAACCTTGATCTGGCTATACATATTAATAGACAGTGTTCAGTAGAATATTTTGACCTTGACCTTGCTGTACATATAAATAGACAGTGTTTAAGTAGTATATATTGACCCTGACCTTGTTGTACATATAAATAAACAGTGTTTAGTAGTATATATTGACCTTGACCTTGTTGTACATATAAAATAAACAGTGTTTTGTAGTATATATTGACCTTGACCTTGTTATACATATATATAGACAGTGTTTAGTAGTATATATTGACCTTGACCTTGCTGTACATATAAATAAACAGTGTCCAGTAGTATATATTGACCTTGACCTTGTTGTATACATATAAATAGACAGTGTTTAGTAGTATATATTGACCTTGACCTTGTTATACATATAAATAGACAGTGTTTAGTAGTATATATTGACCTTGACCTTGCTGTACATTTAAATAGACAGTGTTAAGTAGTATATATATGACCTTGACTTTGCTGTACATATAAATAGACAGTGTTTAGTAGTATATATTGAACTTGACCTTGTTATACATATAAATAGAAAGTGTTTAGTAGTATATATTGACCTTGACCTTGCTGTACATATAAATAGACAGTGTTTAGTAGTATATATTGACCTTGACCTTGCTGTACATATAAATAAACAGTGTTTAGTAGTATATATTGACCTTGACCTTGTTATACATATAAATAGACAGTGTTTAGTAGTATATATTGACCTTGACCTTGTTATACATATAAATAGACAGTGTTTAGTAGTATATATTGACCTTGACCTTGCTGTACATATAAATAGACAGTGTTTAGTAGTATATATTGACCTTGACCTTGCTGTACATATAAATACCCTTACAGAAATATAAGGCCTCTGGCACACAGTTGCAGCAATATTGCAGCAATATAGCAGCAATATTGCTGCAATACATACTTTTTGTATGCAAATGAGTTTGCCGCACGCACTTGCCGCACCATAGCTGCACATATTTGTCGCACCAAAGCAGCACACACTTGCCGCAATAAAGCCGCACATAGTTGCAGCAATATTGCTGCAATACATACTTTTCATATGCAAATGAGTTTGCCGCACACACTTGCCGCACCAAAGCTGCACACACTTGCCGCACCAAGCAGCACACACATTTGCCGCAACAAAGCCGCACATAGTTGTGGCACCATAGCCGTTAGCTTCCTGGTTTATATTTAAATAAGTACAAAGGTATAAATAGAAAAGTTTGAAAAATCACAAGAGTCATTCTTTGATTCTTGGTACTTGCATTATGCAATATGACCTTTTGAATTCATTTGGTGATAAAATTAGTCTTAATCTTGAAAAAGAATTACCTTGTCAGCATCGAATGAAAATTATTGTTCCAGGACACATGAATTAAATAAAGTTATAGATACATGCACATTTCAGTGTTTGTGACATAAAATGACTATAAACCAATAAAAACAATTATATTGCCTAAATTTCACCAACAAACCTTATCAAATCCAAAACACTATCAGACTACAGACCACTTGTAACTTTTCATAAATCCAATGGAAAGAAGTTTTCTATTACCTCTGTCCTTCATTACACCACAACCTCTTGAATCAATGTTTGAATTGAAGGTCAACTGATTTTAACCTTTGCAAAGGATTATGGGAGTACCCATAATTCTTTGTTATACTGCCGCAATATTAGCAGCAATATTGCCGCAACCTTCCTAAAGTTTTCTGTGTATGATGCTTCTAGTACATTTTGCGGCACTATTCCTGCACACAGGTTTTTAAAGAAAAGTTTTCTTGCACGAAAGCTGCAATATTGCGGCAACGTAGCTGCAACAAAGTATTAGTGCGGCAATAGTGCCAGAACGGTGCGGCTAGCCACACTAACCTGCTCAATTGCTGCAGTAACTTGCTGCACACAGATCAGTGTGCCGCAATATAGCTGCTATATTGCAGCAATATTGCTGCACACTTAAGCTTTCTGCAAGGGTAGACAGTGTTTAGTAGTATATGTTGACCTTGACCTTGCTGTACATATAAATAGACAGTGTTTAGTAGTATATATTGACCTTGACCTTGCTGTACATAATAAAAATACAGTGTTTAGTAGTATATATTGAACTTGACCTTGTTATACATATAAAATAGACAGTGTTTAGTAGTATATATTATATTGACCTTGACCTTGCTGTACATATAAATAGACAGTGTTTAGTAGTATATATTGACCTTGACCTTGCTGTACATATAAATAGACAGTGTTAAGTAGTATATATTGACCTTGACCTTGTTATACATACCAGCTGTTCGCCCGTTTCCAAGTCCCAAACATAAACATTGTTGTCCCCACAACCAGCATAGAGACAGCACTGTGTTTCCTGAATTAAGATTTTGTTATTTGTGATTGTCAACTGATATAAAGTACAAAGAATTAAAATATATTCTTGCTCATTCTATTTAAAGGTATCAAGATTTTAGCAGCATGCATTCAGTATTGTTTCTAGCAAAACAACCAGTAAAACAAATACAAGTCCTCTAAATTTTATCTATCAACTGTATGTGTAAAACTAGTGTCCAACACAGAATGTAAATGAATATCACATTTTGTGTGATGCCATTTTATGGACAAGAGATCGCTATATTATACTAGGCTCTCCTGTTTTGTTAAAATCTTAAATGTCTTAATACATTGTGAAACAGGGTCAAGTGCTTCATTATTTTCTGTGCAGAATTTCAAGTGAAGAATTCCTTAAGTTGAGGAATGTTAATGATATACATAGCTTGTATATGTTGTGTATACATATTAATTGAGACTGCACTATCAGTGTTATAATACCTGTTTGTCTATTACAATGGTGTTGACTTCGGTTTGATAGAATGGCCCTCTGCAACAAATTATACATACATGTAATTAATCCTAAGAAAACTGTTTCATTAAGCAACTAATTAAAATAGAAAAAAAAAAGTTTTCAATATTGGGTTCCATGATGTTGTGATATACATTGTATCCCCATTATTCCAAGGTGTCACAGAGCCCGACTGAGAGATAAAAACATCCAACACGACAGGATCAAGAATAATACATAGAATATGACACCTTATTCTTATATCATCAGAATGAATATGCAACATAAATTAGAACTTGTTAAGCTCTTTCGCATAAGCTGTTAATGAAATCATTTTAAATCAATGCACAGTTCTTTGCACTGTTCTCACATGGGAAAGACATAATTTCAATTCTGTATTTGTGTCATCAATATTCACTGAGAACCACAAATTCATTTTTCTTAAATGAAAATAATTCAAAAAATCTTTTTTGATAATTTCTTTAAAGTAGCTCCACCGCCGACAGAGCACAAATGATATTCATCCTTTGAACAATAATTGGTGTTTAATTGTGTATAAATATGTTTAATTAACATAAAAATTAATATAACATAATTTATTTTGCTTTTGGTGCATGCACAATCAGTACTTCATTCCATAAGAGGATATAGTGCCACAGAATTTGTTCGGGGTGCAATTAATATTTTTTAAATTTCTAACTTGAAGTAAAATTAGAAGATCAAACTTTTCAATGGTGGTTAAAGTGTAAAGTAAGTAACTTTTTTAACTGAAGAAAAATACTTATTCGTCTGCTCCTGTTTTTAATAATGAAAAAATACCATTTGTCAGCGGTGGAGCATTTATAATAATTCACAATTAACTAAAAATAGTTTCCCCATCTCAGCATCATTTACTATTAATTATATTATAATCTTGTTAACATTGATGCACTTACTTTTTAGGAATTCCCCATGACCATATTACTTTTGGAGACTGAAACAGAGCAAAGTTGAACTTGTAACATAGCAGTGATGCATTGCTGGAAAAGGGAGGTAATCCATATCAAACTGTCTTTGGTGATCCTTGAAGTGTGTATATAAAGGGAAGTAATTTATATAAAACATTGCCTTCAGTGATTCTTGAAGTGTGGGTATATAAAGGGAGGTAATCCAAATCAAACTTTAATTTATTTCTGGGCAAGGTAACAATAAATTATATGTAATATAATGCCAAAGGGAGGTAACAGGGCCAAGTCAGGGAGTTTTGAACTGATATTTTTTCATTGATTAATAAAAAGTACACATTACTGTTGAACTGTATTTAAATATACTGTGTGTACAATACTCTTTAAAGAACAGAGATGGAAAACTACATACAATAATAAAGAACAGCTTACAGAAGGGATGATATTGAAATTTTTCATTTACTTGGATTACAAGATGTAAATTTAACAGTACCTTGTTGAGTATGTCTGTCCACTTCCAGGAACATATGGGCCCATTTCCACCACTTAAAACACATCATACATATGTTAATCAGAAGATCTGGATTAAAATAGAACTATGAAAAATGCCCACAATCTGTTCTTATACTTTTGTTCATCCTGCAAACTCTCATATCAATCTGTTTCTGTTATCGGGTGTAGATAATGGGATAGCCTCTGAAGTGGCATTAAAACATGGTTTGAGCTGACATTCCATTAATAGGGTAATTTTCACATAAAATGGGGTCTTTTTGTACAAAATGTATTATCAGAAAGTTAGGTGTTTTTTTATTTTCTAAACAACAAAAACAGATCCTATACAAGCAACCATAACATTCATTTAAATGATTTAATAGATTATATAGAAAAATATATACTTTACCTGATTAAAAATATATCTGATGAAGCCAGACAAAATATTGCCCCTTCCTCTGATGCTGCAACCATAAAGTATTATATTCTTTTAAAAATTATTCAATTTTTTTTTTCAAACAAATACATGTAGTATATCATTTTGAACTACACATATTTTAAAAATTAACACGAGATCTAAGAGGGATCTTGGCACTCAAACATGCAGAGAGATTAATGTCATTCAAAGGAGGATCTTTTTCCTAGTAATGCTTTTCCCTTCTTTCCCTCATCATTCAATTATTTGATATACACATGGAAAATACATGATTAATCTCTACATAGTGGTAAATCACTTTTATCAATATCGCAGATAGCTATGTATAGAGTCAGCTCAACTGATCCAAAACTGCAATATGCAAGAGGAACCTTACATTTTATGAAATTTGAGGAGAATCCATCCAGTACTTTCTGAGAAATAGCATTTAATACTAATTGTTTATGGATAAAGGATGGGCAAATGAATGGGGAAACAAGAGGCCCAGAGGGCCTGTATCGCTCACCTGGTTTGTAATGCCAAGTAATGTTCTGAATACAGGGTCATTGTTTCTTTTCTGAAGGAATTTTAATATTAACCTCTAAGTCCCCTATTGGGCCCCACCCCTCCTGCCCCCAGGGGGTCAGAGCCAAAGTTCTGTTCTCCTTCCCCAAAGGATGTTTATGGCCAAATGTGGTCACAATCCAAGCAAAACTCTAGGACAAGTAGTGATTTATAGGATTTACCTCTATTTCCCCTATTGGGCCCCACCCGTCCTGCCCCAGGGTGACCACAGCCAAAATTTATACAAGTTCTGTTCCCCTTCCCCCAAGGATGTTTGTGGCCAAATTTGGTTACATTCCATGCAGAACTCTAGGACAAGTAGCGATTTAAAGGATTAACTCTATTTCCCCTATTGGGCCCCGCCCCTCCTGCCCCCGGGGGGTCAGAGCCAAAATTTATACAAGTTCTGTTCCGCTTCCAAAAAGGATGTTTGTGGGCAAATTTGGTTACAATTCATGTAGAACTCTAAGACTAGTAGCAATTTAAAGGATTTACCTCTATTTCCCCTATTGGGCCCCGCCCCTCCTGCCCCCGGGGGACCAGAGCCAAAATTTATACAAGTTCTGTTTCCCCTCCGCCAAGGATGTTTGTGGCTAATTTTGGTTACAATCCATGCTGAACTCTAGGACAAGTAGCGATTTAAAGAATTTACCTCTATTTCCCCTATTGGGCCCCGCCCCTCCTGCCCCCGGGGGGCAAGAGCCAAAATTTATACAAACTCAGTTCTTATTCTCCCAAGGGTATTTCTGGCCAAATTTGGTTACAATCCATGTAGAACTCTATGACTAGTAGCGATTTAAAGGATTTTCCTCTATTTCCCCTATTGGGCCCCGCCCCTCCTGCCCCGGGGGGTCAGAGCCAAAATTTATACAAATTCTGGTCCGCTTCAAAAACGGATGTTTGTGGCCAAATTTGGATACAATTCATGTAGAACTCTATGACAAGTAGCGATATAAAGGATTTACCTCTATTTCCCCTATTGGGCCCCGCCCCTCCTGCCCCCAGGGGACCAGAGCCAAAATTTATACAAAATCTGTTCCCCTTCCCCCAAGGATGTTTGTGGCCAAATTTGGTTACATTCCATTCAGAACTCTATGACTAGTAGCGATTTTAAGGATTTACCTCTATTTCCCCTATTGGGTCCCGCCCCTCCTGCCCCTGGGGGGTCAGAGCCAAAATTTATACAAGTTCTGTCCCCCCTCCCCCAAGGATGTTTGTGGCTAATTTTGGTTACAATCCATGCAGAACTCTAGGACTAGTAGCGTTTTAAAGGATTTACCTCTATTTCCCCTATTGGGCCCCACCCCTCCTGCCCCCGGGGGGTCAGAGCCAAAATTTATACAAGTTCTGTTCCCCTTCCCCTAAGGATGTTTGTGGCCAAATTTGGTTACAATCCATGCAGATCTCTAGGACAAGTAGCGATTTAAAAGATTTACCTCTATTACCCCTATTTGGGCCCCGCCCTCCTGCCCCCGGGGGGTCAGAGCCAAAATTTATACAAGTTCTGTTCCCCCTCCCCCAAGGATGCTTGTGGCCAAATTTGGTTACAATCCATGCAGAACTCTATGACTAGTAGCGATTTAAAGGAAATGTTGACGGACGGACGGACGGACGGACGGACGGACGGACGACGGACGACGGACGACGGACGCCGGACGCCGCGCCATGACATAAGCTCACCGGCCCTTCGGGCCAGGTGAGCGAAAAAAACACTGTCTGATGATGGTGGGCTAAAAATCAGTCTAGATCTGTACACATTTTTCTTTCTTATGCTACTATTCTAAACTCTCAAAATTTTTCAAGTATAACCTTTAATGAATAATTACCTTTGAAAGAGTAAATTGGCTTCCAGAGAGATTCTGTGCTGTCAGGAGAGAGAGCTGTTGACAAACTTAAACAAACAAATTGATCAGTACATGATGAATAGATTGAAAATACCAAAATACATACTTAAAGAATAATTTCCATTTTATCACACATAATATGTTTAACAGTGACTTGGCGTATGCAATATTTCAATACAAATTAACATGGCAAGCCATATACATTGGTTTTAGTAAATGGGAAATTCAATTTTACTCCAATAAATTAAGTTACTATTCTAAGAGTGAAAACAAGAGGCCCAGAGGGCCTGTATCGCTCACCTGGTTGGTAATGCCAAGTAATGTTCTGAATACAAGTTCATTGTTTATTTTCTGAAGGAATTTGAATATTAACCTCTAATTCCCGTATTGAGCCCCACTGCTCTAGGGGGTCAAAGCCAAAATTTATACGAATTCTGTTAACCCCAAGGATGTTTCTGGCCAAATTTTGGGTGGTACAATCCATGCAGAACTCTAGGACAAGTAGCGATTTTTAGGATTTACCTCTATTTCCCTTAACAGGCCCCGCCCCTCCTGCCCCCCGGGGGTCAGAGCCAAAATTTATACAAGTTCTGGTCCCCTTCCCCCAGGATGTTTCTGGCCAAATTTGGTTACAATCCATGCAGAACTCTAGGACAAGTAGCAATTTATAGAATTTACCTCTATTTCCCCTATTGGGCCCCGCCCCTCCTGCCCCCCGGGGTCAGAGCCAAAATTTATACAAGTTCTGGTCCCCTTCCACCAAGGATGTTTCTGGCCAAATTTGGTTACAATCCATGCAGAACTCTAGGACAAGTAGCGATTTATAGAATTTACCTCTATTTCCCCTATTGGGCCCCGCCCCTCCTGCCCCCTTGGGGTCAGAGCCAAAATTTATACAAGTTCTGTTCCCCTTCCCCCAAGGATGTTTGTGGCCAAATTTGGTTACAATCCATGCAGAACTCTAGGACAAGTAGCGATTTATAGAATTTACCTCCATTTCCCCTATTGGGCCCCGCCCCTCCTGCCCCCGAGGGGTCAGAGCCAAAATTTATACAAGTTCTGTTCCCCTTCCCCCAAGGATGTTTGTGGCCAAATTTGGTTACAATCCATGCATGCAGAACTCTAGGACAAGTAGCGATTTATAGAATTTACCTCTATTTCCCCTATTGGGCCCCGCCCCTCCTGCCCCCCGGGGGTCAGAGCCAAAATTTATACAAGTTCTGGTCCCCTTCCCCCAAGGATGTTTCTGGCCAAATTTAGTTACAATCCATGCAGAACTCTAGGACAAGTAGCGATTTATAGAATTTACCTCTATTTCCCCTATTGGGCCCCGCCCCTCCTGCCCCCTTGGGGTCAGAGCCAAAATTTATACAAGTTCTGGTCCCCTTCCCCCAAAATGTTTCTGGCCAAATTTCGTTACAATCCATGCAGAACTCTAGGACAAGTAGCGATTTATAGGATTTACCTCCATTTCCCCTATTGGGCCCCGCCCCTCCTGCCCCCGAGGGGTCAGAGCCAAAATTTATACAAGTTCTGTTCCCCTTCCCCCAAGGATGTTTCTGGCCAAATTTGGTTACAATCCATGCAGAACTCTAGGACAAGTAGCGATTTATAGGATTTACCTCTATTTCCCCTATTGGGCCCCGCCCCTCTTGCCCCCTTGGGGTCAGAGCCAAAATTTATACAAGTTCTGTTCCCCTTCCCCCAAGGATGTTTCTGGCCAAATTTGGTTACAATCCATGCAGAACTCAAGGACAAGTAGCGATTTATAGAATTTACCTCTATTTCCCCTATTGGGCCCCGCCCCTCCTGCCCCCAGGGGGTCAGAGCCAAAATTTATACAAGTTCTGTTCCCCTTCCCCCAAGGATGTTTGTGGCCAAATTTGGTTACAATCCATTCAGAACTCTATGACTAGTAGCAATTTAAAGGAAATGTTGACGGACGGACGGACGGACGGACGGACGACGGACGACGACGGACGGACGACGGACGACGGACGCCGCGCCATGACATAAGCTCACCGGCCCTTCGGGCCAGGTGAGCTAAAAAACTGTTTCTTCAAAGCAATAAAATTATGGAACATTTGATTATTTGTGCAATATCACATTCAAAGGCAAGCTATGAAAGCTGACAATCTATACTATGAAGATGTATTGTCAATTGAATTTACAAAGTGTGTAAAAGCTGTCAGTCTTTTAGAAATAATTCAACAATATTTGTATATGGTGGGTTTTTGACTTACTAACTACATAAATGTATAAGTTACATGTAAGTTCAAAACCCACAATAGGCAAATTTTATTGAATTATTGAACACCTTGAAAGTTGAATTATATGTTTCAGCTTGTTTAGACTGATGAAGTCATTATATAATAATTAGTAAAGGCCAATTTAT
This sequence comes from Argopecten irradians, assembly GCF_041381155.1. Classification (NCBI taxonomy): domain Eukaryota; kingdom Metazoa; phylum Mollusca; class Bivalvia; order Pectinida; family Pectinidae; genus Argopecten; species Argopecten irradians. The sequence continues at coordinate 24,990,987 of NC_091142.1, read as the reverse complement.
ATATGCAATATAACAAGCTTACAACTGTATAAATCAATCTTATGTCAAATCATTGAAATTACCTGAAAATTGCAATGTATCCATGGTTATTTGCTGCAGCCAGGAATTTTCCACATGGGGAAAAACATTGTGCAAATACAGATGTGTGATATTGTCTACGGGCCGTCAGACTCCTGTCTTGCTGAAATACCAACACAGTCAATGTAATGGAGGGATCTGTACATATTGTCAGATTTTGTCTTAAGGTAGGTCCATACTTTTGAAAATCGCGCCAATTTATATGACGCTATACCGGAAGTTGCGGAGGTTGTTTTGAATTCCAGAATGGTTTCCGATACGCCACGACATCACACTTGGATATTTTTTCAATGGGTGAAAATTGTCTACATATAATATTGAATGTTTAAAATCATTAAATAAATCAAATAAAAGCAGTGAAGTGAAAATTATATGCTATCTCTGTGGTTTTTGCGGTCCCTGTCGTAAATGGGAATGGATTTTTAAACACCGGAAGTGCCGTTCGTCGCTATAAATCATAAGAGGGGACCCGGCCGGACCGAAATTCCGGAGTTCTAAAAAAAATCGCATACGGATTTCTTTTAAACACACAATTTGGAGAAAATCATAAAAACAAACAGACATAAACCAGATATAATATCACAAAAGCGTATGAACTGATGTGGAATGTTTTTTTGCGGCATGATTTTCAAAAAATAGTCAAATATAACCCATCTTAGCACTGGATGAAACGGGGGTAGGGTTGCGAGTTACAAACTTCAAGCTTACAAAATTGTGAAATTTTGATCGAGGACCCTGTGTTTTTATATGATACTTGAAAAACATATTACCTTGGGCATATCATATACAAATATTGTGAAATTGACATGGGTTTTCATTTCCTTTTTGGCCTATTCATTGATTTTTTACGGGCGAAAATATGGCAAAACATGATAATTACGTATAGAAACGGTCCTGGGAAATAACAAAAATTAGTTAGCATTTGTAAAAATAAAATAGTTTTGTATATTGTTCTATCGTAAGAAATTTAGGACAAAAAATCAACAGGATCGAGACTATATTCACCCTAATATAACAGAAAACATAATTTTACGAATTTTTCTATTTTCGGTCAGCAAATTTGCATGGATGGTATATTTCAAGCTCAAATATCTCAAAAAGTAATTCGAGAACACCCATTTATCGTTACAGATTTGAAATCTACATGAAAAATGCAAGAAAATAAGACCTGTTAGAAAAAAATGACATGGGTTTTCCCAAAAGTATGGAGCTACCTTAAGTATTTATTCATGCTAACAGGTCAAGTCTAGATCTCCAAACAGAAATATAAAAGTTGAAAAAACATTGGAGTTATATATATAAAATACCTTAAGTTATACAGGGTTCTAAATTAACACTCGCATACTCGCCAAATGCGAGTTGGTTTTTGAAGTGGCGAGTGGAAATAGTATTGTACTTGCATTTTTTGGCAAGCGGGTGCATTGTTTGTCATTCTAAATAACATATACAGTTACTAAATATTCAAATCAATACACCTGTCATAAATTATATGCCAAATTATAGCCTAAATGAATCGTGAAACGAAAGCACAACGTTCCACACAAATAGTGCACCGTCTTGTTGACACTTTGAAATACTGTATAATTTTGCTTATTATATAAGCGTCTCAATAACAGTGACATTGGTATGACGTTCTGTGAAAAAAACTTTCTTTCTAATATTTTACGTAGTTTGCTTAAATGGCTGACATAACAAAGTTCTTTCAGCCGGCAAAATTGAAAAGCGTGCACAAGATGAAAAAGGACTACTAAATACTGTTGTTATTTACAGTTAAGTTAAGACAAAAAACTTTTAATCTTATATTAGGTTTTTTTTTATCATTTTTATTTTTATTTGCACAAACTGCACATAGTAGTCATTCTAAAAATAAAAAGTCATTTAACTTACTACACTTGCATAGTGACACTAAAACGAAAAACATACATTGTTATTTAAATAAATAGATAAGTTATCTATATGAATTGGTTGGTTTTTAAGAATGATTTCAAAATGACAAGCAAGTTTCTGATTGGGGAGTTAAAATTTTACCAAATTGGCACAAATGGATAGTGGCTTAAAAAGTTAAATTCTACCCCTGCAATATAATTAACTCACATTATTTATAAGTATTTACATTTGTAAATAATGGTGATGGGATTTATGATCAGACAGATGATATGATCTATCTATCAAATTTAAAATATTTAATAAATGATGGTAGCCAGTGAATGTAGAATATGAACATTGAAGCTGAGGATGAGGATGGTGATGGTGGTGGTATCACAAATGCAAATTGTACTTCGAATTACAACACTATTCATTGGCTATTATACAGCAACGTACATGTACACAGCACTGTACAATGCACGTGGGGGTATTGATAGAACAGAAAATCAAGATGTTGTTTGTAACATCATACACTGTACATGTATCACTTATCCATTAAAGAGTTACTGTACTGTACTGTACACGTGCGTTTGCACCTAGTTTTAAGTGTGATTGTTGGCCAATTATACATTCTATTGTCATGAATTATACAATAAATAATACTCGTTCAAAATACAGATACCTCTTTCATGATCTGTCTTCGCTTCAAGCTCAATAAGCAGTTGATAATTAACTGATCATGGGAAATTAAATTACAATTTTCCCGCAACCGGATGCCAAGAAGACTTGTCTAATTTTAGAAAGGCGACCGGACCGGATTCGTGTTTATACCGGAAATAACAAGTGCTTCCCAGGATTCCCGTTGCCACCGCCGCCATCTTCTCAAGCTCGGAAGACAACGACGCCTGTCATTGTTCAGACATAGTTTACCTGTTCTCAGAACAAAGCCTTTGTTTATTTGTGACCATCAAGGAGGTCAACGTTTTTCGTTGACAATAACTGACTTTTTGATTAAGTGTATTTAATTGTTTTAAGAATGAGTCAGGCTACAGGTAAGAAGAAGGGAGGAGGGTTTTTGTCCAGGGCAGCAAAAGCCAAAGATAAAGCGACGCTGGAACCCATCACTGAAGACGAATTACTAAAGAAGAAAGATATTACACCCGATGAAGTTTTACGTTTACAGAAAATATCAGAAAGTAAGTTTTAGAAATTATCCTATCATGCAGCTTTTAAAAAAAGAAATACACAATCAGTCAGGTGGAACTGGTTCTAAATAAAACGTCAAAATATGTGGCAGAAATCCGGAAGTTGTTGTTTTTTTTTGCGTTTGACAAGTACACAGTATAAACCACCATCGGTTTATATTTCCTTTGGACCATTCATTTAAAATTTATGAAATTATATGGACCAATGAAGAAATGCTTGACATTTAAATATGATTAACATTTGCAATTTTACAATGTGTAGATCTTAGTTTTTACAAATGAGTGGGATGAAATACCACATAACAGTTTTTAATTAAATTTAATTTAAAATCTTACAGAGTGAGAGTATAGTAAAGATATATACAGCCAGCCGAAATCAAACTCGACCCCAAATTTTCTGGTCTGTCATTCTAGCAATAATGACAGTAGAGGTGCACAGTATTATCCTTATAGGGCTGAAACGATTAGTCGAATAATCGGAGGCGATTAGATTAATGAAGCTAATTGCTGATAATCGATTAAAGATTTTATTAATCGTTAATCGTAACATGCATAGCCAGTGCATTGTAAGCTGACTAAGTTAAACACGTTGACAGATCATGGATTTCTGAGTAAGTCATTCCGACTGGAGTTTCATCTCTTTATGTACATGTTTTGAACTCAACAAAGCATATATGATGTGAGAAATACTTGTTAAATTACGTCTCTGTGGAAGTTAAAGTCATTAATCAATGAAAGTGGATGTCATGAGAAAGCTTGCAACACGCTGTTCGCCAATTTTCACTAGCGATCGACTCCATGTTGTTACGTCACGGAGGCCTAATCGCCGCCGGGACGCTCGGGAGCGGAAGGAGCAGTAATCTTGAACATTTAAATTTTACTATTGCATGTGTTTATCATATAAAAAAGATTGTTTTTGTTCATATTCTAATTGAATATAAGAGTTGTTGATTTATTTTATTTTTTTGATCACGGAAATAAAAAAGTTCATTGACGAAAATTTGGTCATGTCGCTTCGTGGCGATCCAAATTTGGTTGATTAGTCGTACGTGTGAAGGTCACGTCAAAACAGCGGGTTAGCAGACTTGATTTAAACGATGTTACGGAAGACGATATAGGAACGGAATTCAGAGCTTATTTGGGATAAAATACGTTTGTTTTGTCAATAAATCTATTCTTATTTGTTGGTAAGCTTATATTATGTAAGGCATGTCCTCTGTCATATTATACGGTAGGTGTTATTATTAGTTGATAACAAAACATGGCGGACGTTTTCAGTAGTCAGTAGGTGAAAAAATATAGTTGCCTTCAATTCAAACGATTAATCGATTAGTAATCGATTACATGTGACCGAATAATCGAATACAAAAATTACTAATCGTTTCAGCCCTAATATCCTTATACCGATATATCCAGGTTAAGTTTGAAAACGATATGTATCGCAGTACGATTTAGTCGTATAGGTTCACTCGGAATCATTCGGGGATTTTTCCGTGTATTTCCGTGAAATGTTCGTTTTTGACAGGAAATATTTTTTAAATTACCATTTGTATAAAGATTAAAAATGAATCATATGTTTTAACAACAAATGTATAGGTTAAGATGGATTTTTGGAATGCCATTATACATACATTTAGATTACGATCGATCTTGTGCTTAGTAACGTTTCAAAATGGCGGCCTTCACAGGCACGGATGATAACCCTGTAAAAAATATTCAAGCAAGTGGTTTTTTTTATATTTTAATATTACTGACAAGTTTAACATTGTATTGAAATATCGTAAGGTCAGTCAAATTTCTTAGGCCAGACTTAAAATAATGTTGGTTTGCCCTTTTCCGACCTGGAATTTTCAGAATGGGTCGGTAGGTAGGAAAATTATTTTATTTTATTTTGCAAAACTCAAACTTATATAGTTTTGACTCAATTACCACAAATTGTCCCATCATTGTCAAAACATAGATTTATCACTGGATGTCACAACAATTGAAAATGTCCATTGTCCGCGTGTAGAACAATCAAATCACATGCAATTGTTATGACGTCATAAACAGCTGTGACTCACACTACACATGATGTGTCAATACAAGTACAAGACGTATAAGAAAAATAATCAAACATGGGCGTTTTGTCTGGGCAGGGTTAGCATTGAACGTCTATACCCTCGGGAAAGAGTCTTTAAATATTTTCTGGACCATCGTACATCAACTGAATTTCAAAAAAAAAAAAAAATCCATACGTCCGACGGTGGACTTCTATCTTTGACCCTTGACCCCAATATTCTGACATTCGACCATGTTACATCCGACTACCAAAACGTTTGAAGATCCATGGAATGATTCAACTTTTACCGTATTTGACCGCAAATAAGACCCCCCACCTATTTTGACACATTTTCAGATTTAGGGGGGATGTCTGCAAATAAGACCCCCACCTATTTTTCAGTTTACTGGATGATGGATTTGAGCCAATGGAGTAATTAAAAATATCACCAAAATGACTTTGTATCGGAAATTCTTTTTGTTTGTTTTATCGGCATAGAAAAATTTATCGGCATAGAAAAATCACGTAGTAAATAACTGTTTGTGTGCTTGTTATTTTTGTCATTTAATTCAAGTTAATTCACGGGTGATTTAATTTAATTATCAATAACTACGAATTGTGGATAGTGCTCATATTTACTTGGAGGTTATTTTCAACAAAATACGCCGATATATTTTTCAATGAACATTTCATATCGGCATGGTCAACACGTTTTAGTGTTCGTACGGCTTGTCATTTTTTACATGAATCGGCAAAGATATTCGTCATTGATGCAGATCGTTTCTGCAGTCGTGGATTCTAACTCAATACAATCATTACCTAAAACATCTACTTAAGGCATTTACAGTTTCAAATATGTTTGTTTGTGAACGTAACGTACCTGTAGTTCACGATCAGTTGGAGTAACCATGCTTTACTTTTCGGCCGCCATGTTTTGTTTACGCAGTCAGTATAATATGATTAGCCGCAAAGTTTCGTATTTTACTCTGGAAACAAAAATACTTGCTACGATGTTTTAATGCAGTTAATACTTGGATAAATATCTGAAATATTATCAAACTATCGTCGTATCAATAGCAATACCGATCAAATTCCCAAACACCCGGTGTGAAAATGTGAAAGTATGGCTTCAACCCGGCGCCATTTTCCTACACATGTGTGTACGATGTTACAAACAACTGCATCAGTGCATGTCGGCACGTTGAAGTTAAATCACGATCGTTTGCTCATTTGGCTGAGACAAATGTACGTAAATTTGAATTTGAATATTTTAAAAACAGGCGAAACAAAAATTTATACCGCGATTCACCAAAGGTTTTCACGAAGCACTGGAAAGTACACGACAATAAAAAAAAATTTCAAAAAAATTTGAGTCGGGCCGATTTTCATGGGTCGGTCATAGGAGGGCAAACAAACAATATTTTAATTTAGGCCTAACAATTTGAACAATCTTAATCAAAACATCTGCCCCGTGTATTTCATGGTGCCGGCGTAAATGAGTTGTCATGCATGTTTATGATATTACCACAATAGGTCATTGTCTGTTTACATATATATTTTATAAACACCACATTTCTGGGCCTTTGTGAATCAGAAATATTTCCATACTTGACTTTTGAAAGACGCTGGGGCGTCAAAGAAAGATGGTTGTTTCTGTGTCCTCTTTTGGCTGTAAATCTCTTAGCTGGGCCGCCATTTTTGGTTGTAAGGGGAGGTAATTCATCAATTATAGGGCGCACACTACTATTGCTAAACATATCGCGATACAGTCTAACTGACTTTGCGATCGTATCGCAAAATTTCAGGTCGATTATATTGATGTATAGATGAATCGTTACAGCCCTATTTATACTCTTTTTAAGGTGATTGACAGAAAAAAAACCATGCAATTCTTATTGTACAAAAATAATACCAAAATATCATGATATATATCATAATACACTTATGATGTATCGTGATACAAAATTGTTCGCGATACCCATCCCTAAATGACAGGTTGTTGTGTGTGAATGCTTCTGAGAAGCCTGTCACGTGTCACATTATTGGAAATGGGGTTTTTTTACCGAAAAATCAAACTACAAAAACGTGCGAGCACTTTTATATTTGGTAGATTCATTCTTTCATTGTTCAGAATTTACAGTAAAGATCAAGGTAGGGATTCTGCAAATATTAAAGGGTTTGTGACAAAAAAAGTGATAAGTTAATGTCTACAGATTGGGCCCCCTTTAAGTTCACCGAAATATGCCCCCTCCATGGGGATGGCAAATACATGTACACACACTGAGATACCAGGCTATACATAGGGCCATCTGGGCAGCTGACCGATATGCAAAAATTTATTGCGATAACGAGGCTGTCAGCCAGCACACGTCACTGGTTCACCGACTGGCTCACCGCTGCTGATGAGACAGACACCAATAGAGCTAAACACCTAAACTTACAGTTATCTTATTCATTGTTTCACATGAAATAATTATAAGCTGTCAAATTTAGTGTGGTGCAATGTGCTGCTTATGGCTGCTATAACAATCGCAGAAACAAAATAAGTTAAAATAAAATAAGTTTTATAAAAAAGTTCTTTCGCTTTCCAAAGAAGAAGAGTATTCAAAATATATGGTTGCACTACATAAGTGTCAAGTTTGAGCTGACAGAAAATCATCATTTGTGTAAATGGGGATAAGATAAGATAACTGTGGAGGCATTAAATTACTTCAGGGTCAATTTAATTCATGTTTGAAAAAGGTGACCTATCATCTATGACCTGATAATGGTATTTATTGTACATTTATATTATAATTAGTCAGCCCTGTTTGTTAGTAAACATTATACATGGAATGTGCTTGTTTCAAATGTGTGTTTGCTGGTAACAACTTAAGGACAATTCATCATCACCATTGCCAGCTACTTAATTACTCATACGAATGCTACAGTACTCATTATTAAATAAATAATTGCATAATATCAGTAATAGTATCTGGCTGTATAGTCAGATAAATACATTATATCGAGAAGAGGATTGATGTAATGTATATAAATATTGCAACAAAAGTAACATTTCGTTAATAATAAATATATCAATAGGTAAAATTAATAAGAATATAAACAATTTACAGAGATGTTTTTGATTGAAAACTATAGAATTGATATCATTTATCTCACGACAGCAGACCGTAGATTCCGGTTCCGTAACCATTGGATCACAGAAACCACATGAACACCTGTTGAAAATAAAAAATATAAAAAATATAACTAAGTATGTATCCACCACATAACATGGAAAAATTGAATTTTGGTAATTGAACCATGTAATTAGCAATTTTATTATTATACATTCCTCTGTTGTTAAGAATATAATCCTCATTTATTGAATTCTTAAATTGTTTATTGACATAGTAATACATTTTTATCATTGATGTTTATGAAAAAAAGAGATTTTATTGAGATATATGTATATTTGTAATATGTAGGTATGTAAAATTAGTGTAGTAATGATATAAGTGGTAAGTCACTGCTATCCATGAAGGCATCCACATCTATATTTAATCATAAATGCCAATAAATTAAAATTATAATACCGGTAGGTGTATTACAAACCATGCTGTGTTTAATTTGTCAACCAATCCTCTTAATTACCTTCTTGGTTTTCTTGATCAGCATCTGAAACATCTGGGGATGTTACCCCGTTCTCCGTAGAAAGAGAATTATCAGTGTTCATCAAAGGTTCAAACTGGTATTGGATAATGTCAAGAACAAAATCAAAAGCAGGTATACCACTGTCATTGTTTTACACTGCAGATATTTTAAAAAAAATACTAGAAGACTCTGTAGTTTTTCTCTATAAATATAGAGTATCTACAGCAGACAGTAGAGCATGGTGAAACGGATGACGCGTTGGTACCACGTGACCGGCTAGCTCATTAAAGTTTTCTCAGCCGCAGCAATTTACCCTTACTGCCCTTAAAGTAGATAAACAGCTTTGCGGAGTGCTGTGAAACGTGTGTCAGGCTGTCAGCCAACATTGATGGGGTCAAACTATCAGAAAATTTATTAAAAGGTTTTTGTGTCACAAACCCTTTAACTGGATTAAAAATAGTGCATCAACAGAATTAAGATATAAGGTCAAATTGAGAATTGATATGAAATATTAAAAGGTAGTTTTAAGGTCACTAATAATACTTTTTTAACCGTTATATAATTGAGGTGTTCTGTCATAACATATTTGTTTCAATTGTATTATACACTAAAAAATGCCAGGTCCCAAACAGTACATTATAACATGTAGTGCGACAATGGTTCCATACAAGTAAATTTTTTCTCTTCAGAGGATTAGACATAGTAATCAATCTGTGACCAATTAATGGGTTATAATAATTCAATATTGCTAAACGTTGCAGCTATAAACAGTAAAATCCACTTTGCGTGAAGAATAATTGTCTTCAATTTGCAAAAAAAAAAAAAAAGATTTAAATATAGCACCTTTAAATTATGAAATAAGATATAGACAGCTGATTTCCATGATTGGATACATTCAGGACCAGCATGTGGAACTATTTCCATAAACTTCACAGTAAAATATATTTGTAACGATCAAGTCTAAAACAAATTCATGATAACATAGATTTTAATGTTATCATCTTGAAGGAATTTTACTTTCATTGTATGTTAAATGATATATAATTCAGTTAAACTTTTGATTTGTTTTTATTACAGAGTATCTGTGTACACCAGATGCTAATATTTATGGTATTGACTTCACACGTTTTAAACTAAGAGACATGGAGTCTGGAGCTGTGTTGTTTGAAGTGGCAAAACCTCCCCCAACAGGTTTGTAAATGGATTTCTGTATTCACCCTTGAAGATAAATTTAGACTTCTAAATCAAAGGCTAGACCAGTCCATTATGAAATTTCAGGGATGAATGAGTTAAAGATAGTAACTAAAGGCAGTTAGGATGTTAACTCATTCATCCCTACCGACACATTTAGACTCTTCTAAATCAAAGCCTTGACAAATTGCAAGTCCATTATGAAGTTTCAGGGGGTAATTTTTTTTTTAAAATGAGTTGATAATGATATTTTGAATGGGCCACAACATACAATGTTCTGTCTGTTGTATAATTTACTAAAGATTGGTTATTACAATTAGTTGAAATAAAATATCAGCAGGGGTTTCAATATCAGGCGGTACGCGGTACTTTTTGCCGGTTGAACCGGTGGTACCGCCTGATTTGGGCTTAATTACATTAGATAGCATATATACAGATGATATAGAAAAATACTCCATGAATTGCAATTGTACAGCCTCTCCTGAAAGATAATGAAACTCCAGTATCAGTAAGAATAATTGGATGAGTTGAATTTTCTTTGCCTCTTTTGCATCATGGTTTTAGGCAGTAAGAAGAATGGTGAAAAATGAAAAAGTTGTTATTATATTTTGCTTAGAGATATCGATGGAATAGGTAAATAGACTAAAAAGGGCTATAAATAAATAAAATGATTAGATAAGCCTATATTTGATCATTTGTTTTAGATCATTTGTTTTATTTTACTTAAAGTTAAAAATATGAAAAATAATTAATTGCATCCCGAATCCCTAAAAAATACCTTGGCACTATATCCTATATGGAATGAAGTACTGATTGCGCATGCATCAAAGGCGAAATAAATTATTTTATATTATTTTTTGTAATAATTAAGCTTAAATAGACACGATAAAACACCAATTATTGTTCAAATGATGAATGTTATTTATGCTCTGTCGGCGGTGGAGCATTTTTAAATGAAAATGATCAGTTTACGATTTTATAATTACTTGAAATTCATTTTTGTATCAGATGATGACGACGACATGGATCCAGAAGAAATTGACCCTAATGCAGGAAGATTTGTACGATACCAATTTACACCGCAGTTCCTCAAATTGAAAACCGTTGGTGCCACGTATGTATTCATGACATCTACCATTGATAACATGTTACATGCATTGATAAATAAATTGTGAGAATTTTATTTTATGAGTTTAATTTAGTATTTTATTTGAATGAGCTATATGCACTTTTAGTGTTTGGCCAACTCCTTATTTATATGCAATGGCCAGTATACTCTCAAGCAAGAAATCAAAACGTTTTCCTTGCAACAGATTTTATTAGCTTGGTATATCACTAATGAAAATTATGGGTAAATTTAGTTATGGTATGTTACATAATATTTGTACATGTATGAAGAAGGTGATGACTGAACCACCTCCAGCTTAGCCATTCTTATTTGAAAAGATTTATAATAATTAGGTAAATTAATAATAAATATTTAAATAATACAGTACATAATTGATCATGACCCAGGACCTGGCCATGCCTTGTACATGCGTATAGTGCACAGCCCAACTTTTCACTTGATAATTTATGAAAAAAAGTGTGCACTATGCACACAAAAATACGGTATGTACTGTATTCGATCCAATAGCACTCCAGACACTTTAAAAATTGAAGCAAATAAAAGGGCGCTTAATAGAATCCAAGTACTAGTTCATAAAATTATTCTACAAAGTAAGCCATTAATCAATGTACAAAAGAAATCACTAAGAAAACCAGCACAGTTTTCAAATTTTCAGTCTAATTCATTGTAAGTGAAATTGGAGCCTACAAAATGGAGAGGGGATCTTATTGGGTCCAGTATGGTACAAATAGTTACAGTTACTTTCATCAGAATTCATTTTAGATTCTTTATGTTGTATTTACTTTGCTTTTCAGTGTAGAGTTTGTGGTTGGAGATAAACCTGTAAACAAGTTCCGTATGATTGAGAGACATTACTTCAAGGAAAGAATGCTGAAAAGCTTTGACTTTGAGTTTGGCTTCTGCATCCCTCAAAGCAGAAATACAGTGGAACATATATATGAATTTCCTTACCTTTCTCCAGATGAAAGTAAGTCTACAGATAGCAAAATCTATAAATTTAAAATGAATTTCACAAGATGAATTATTGGGATAAATAGATACCATGAGACCATCAAATTGAAAGACAATGGATATTCTCCACTTATGACAAATTATTTGAGTAACTATAGGTAGATTTGAGTAACTGTAGGTAGAAAGTAAATTAAACCTAACTATTTAGTTATGTTATTTGTAAATATGAGATTTGTTTTAGAATTTAAAACAGAATTTCAGCTGTTGCAATATAGATGTTTATTACAAAATCAATATAAGTTTTCAAATATATTTTTGTAGATTCTGTTTTGTAAAATTAAGAATATAAAGTACTGTAAATAAGGCCAGTCTCGTATGATAGAAACAAATCTATCTTAAGTAAATTGTTTTGATATGGATTTTCAAAAAATTTGTTTCCATGACATTGTCTATTGAAAGATATACAAAATTCCAAATTTTCGTTTTACAGTCGAAGAAATGATTGATCACCCGTTTGACACCAGATCAGACAGTTTCTACTTTGTGGATGATAAACTGATAATGCACAATAAAGCAGACTACGCATACAATGGTGGAACGTAACACTGCCTTTACGTGACCAGCAGGCCTGGACATTATTATTGGGGCTGTATACAATGTGCAAACACAGACATATGCCCGCCATGTAAATATTGTTACGCAGATTGTGTGTACAGGAGAGAGCCACCGATATAAGATGGTTGTTGGTATGGACAGAAAACAACCAGAATATAAACAGACCTCATTTTATCACTGGATAAAGGATTCAACATTATTTGTTATTTGTGAAGGTTATAATTCAATCCCAAAAAAGATTCCCTCGAAATAACAAAACACTCAAATACACTCTCTTTTTCTGTGAATTGTTGACTTAGGAAACGTTTGGTGAGTCTGAACATATTGAAGAATTAAAACCAAACCCTAGAACAGAAGGAAGAGGATGTATTTTTGTTAAAAAAAATAATCATTATCAGTAGAATACACATCAGTAAGGGATACATTTTATTTACAAAAAAAAATGAAAGTGTGTACAGTTTATTTTAGCAAATATGCTTGGCTATCAAGTTTCATTTTAGATAGAGTCACATATCTGTTTAGGTTCAGTTTAAATTAGTATCCCATATAGTAGCCTAGTAACGGGTTGGCATCTGTTTCCAGAAATGGAGTCCAGGGTCTAAAATTGTTTTTCTTGTTTTAAACCTACTTTTTTTATTATTTTTATTTTACCGAGGCATTTTCATTTGCTATTAAAAACTTGAGGTACTGGTATGTATAAAGTATTTTATGTCGATAAACTGGTGTTGCCACCATGATAAAGTTACTGATCGATAAGGATTTGAGACTGTATACCTCATATATACCTCAAATATCATATCATCTTGGTTAGTTCAGCACTCCGCTAAATACAAGGCACTTTGGATTTCAATATTGGGTAAAACATACTTTTTTAGTCGTTTTGTGTGTAATATGAAGATTTTTTATAATGAAGAATATATGTACACTGTTAAAGAGGTTAACATTTAGCATTTTTCATTTTGACAAATTACAAATGTTGCATATCTATTCATATTTCTTTAAAATAATAGGACCAAGTATCCAAGTTTTTTCTTGAAGAAGTGATACTAGATGATTCCCCCCATATTGCTGCTGAAAGTAGAATGTAAACTTTTTATGCTTAGTGTGTATAATGTTGATCTTCTTTGTGATGGAGTGAAACAACTGACTTGTATAGTTTTTACTAATACCCCAATGTGCATGAAAAGCAGACATACATTTATTAAAAATACGAAGAAAGAAAATAATTTCCATTCCAAGCTATTACAATCTAGGTTTTCATGCTCCCAATGACAACAACTGAAATGTGTGTTTTTAAAAATTATTCGTTATTACTAAAAATTAGCACACTTATTTTAAAACTATATTTTAAAAATACCTGTTTTGTTATTGTCATTATCACTCTACAAAAATATCTTAAGGAATGAGGTGCTATTAATCAATTTAAAGTTTATTTTTAGAATGACAAATTTAGGCTATGTTTTGCTTTTTTTTTGGTTCACATTTTGTGGCAATAACATATTATCAACCTCAACAAAAAAGGAATGAAACAATTACATGTATATTAGGTACATTTCCCCAAGTAGTTCCTACCAAATTGTGACATAAATAGACATTTCTGGCATTGTAACATAATAGATAAGACATGGAGATTTAGATCATTTTGAAAAGGACATGTTCTGACATTCATTTTTCAATAATAAACATTTTTTAAACATGCAGACTACATTAACCAGTGGCTTAAATTGCTCAATTCTTTGTTCTATTTACTTTGATGGGTTTTACTAAATCCAATGCCTTTACATTGTAACGTGTCCTATTTAAGTTTAAATTCTTTATACTGGTTTAATTAATTATTAAAAATGTTATAATTATATTAAATTGATACCTGTACAAGGTACTTGCGAGAGTCATGTTTGTTCTGTTTCAGTGTTTGTATAGGTATTACAAGATTAGTATACTTTGTTTTAAAAAAAATTTCCCGATGAAAAAATACACGTCAAGCACTGAGATCTGTACGGTTTTTACATTCTTTTTTTTTTTTTTTTTTTTTTTTTACACTTTCTTTTTTTTTTATTTTTTTTTTTTTTTTCTTTTTGCATAATTACATTACAACACAATGTACACAGTCACATAAAACAATATACAGGTACACATATATATGTATTCACAATCACATATCACTCGCGAGCACACACAAAAAACACACATACACACACCCACACATCCACACACCCACACACTCCCACCCACACACTCACCCTTACACACACCTACATTCGTGCAAGAATGTACAGACAAATATTTCATTCTGTAGAACATTAGAAGAATGGAAATCACTTTTTATTTGCCAGGATTGTTAAGATTGTGTCTTACAGTAAGAGCAGTGTGTTTTCAGGATGGTAGGGAAAGTTTAATGAGTTATTAATAACTTGTGATTGTGATAGCAGACATTCCATCAAGCATACACATTCTGGCGTTAAGTGATTGTGATATAATGGACAATTATTTGATTTACAAACTATCAAATGTTGTGTAACTATGTTTTTGTTCTATTTATGTATATATATACAATATATATCAAGTGAAATGTTACTGATGTATGTAATTATTAATGGTTTACTGGATACATATCTCTTTATAATGACATAATAATTTTGTATACAACTGTATAGACCTTCCTTCTATGTGATAATGTTAGTCAGCAGATTTATTCAACATTTAATTGCTTTCTTTTACAATTTAGTGGTAGTAGTAAAAGGAGGTTTTATTTTCAAATTGTTTAAGTAAATGATTAGAATCAATTTTCTGAATAAGAGAAATAATCGAAAGCGGAGGGGACATCGATATATGACTTTTCTTATTCTTCATAATTTATGTTTTAGGCCACATTAGTATTTTGTAGAAAAGCTCATGTGATATATATCGTGTTTGGATTATAAATGAGAAAAAAAGTGAGGAAAATGAAAGAAAAAGAAATACTAATAACAGATGCATAGGAAACACGATGTTTATAGACAAGATATTTTCAATTATCAATACGGTATAAGCATACTTCTTTAATACCATCCTTATCACTGGAGGATACATATGTAATATTATAACATTTGTTTGATGAGATCAGTTATGATGGCTCACATGTTGTCATTTAAAACATATTTACAAGATTTTTCAAACCATATCAAACGGTGTCACTGTTTTGTGAATACCTGCTGTGCTATAGATTTGGAAAGTTCATGATACGTTCTAATGACTTTATGTATTATATAATATGTATGTGTTGTGTTTCCTACTTGTATTATTTGTTTGTAACTTATTTATTTAACTATGATTACAACTATACAATATTATAATAACATGATTATGTTTCCCTAATTTGTAATCCTGAACTTTGTGTTTTATGAATTCTTCATTATTTTATGTACATATGTACATTGTATTTATGGTTAATTAACAAATACAGACGATACTAATATAGTTTTCAAACAGCGATGAATGCGGAGTTCTGCTTCTATGTGAATCTCTGGCATGAATATGCCAATTTCAGATTTTTGAGTTTCCATGTTTGTCGATGTTTAGCATTGTTTTCAGATTTTTCGGTGATTGAGAAGAAGTGGAAATACTGACATTTAACAGTCATAGATTACTTTGTCCCATAATCACAAAATAATTTGAACTGACTTGAAATTTTCATTTTGTTGTGTTAGATAGAAGGGTGTTCATTGGTTTGATGTAGAGATATCCCAGTAGAACATTAGGTTATTCAGTGGTATTTTGATTACCTCTTTCGTTATCATATAATATTGTTGTCAAGGAGGTGTTGCTTTACGATGTCTAACGATGTATAAAATCAAATCAAATTGTTGCACACTGGTGCATACGCATATTCACTAAATTTAGTGAGAGCTGTGCTTGAAAAAAACATTTAATTTCAACATTCCAGTTAAATTATTGTGTTTTGTCATTCAATCTAACAAGCGGTTGATTTCATTGAATGTATTGGTAATAGTTTGTGATACAAACATATCATCTAACGTGTAAATTAACGTAGTCTAAAAGTTGCTTTATTCATAGCTTCATAGAAAGTTAGTATGTCTCACTATGTATGAATGACAGAGGTATATAAAGAGACTTTGGTACTGTTTGAAGGAATTACCATTTCCAAAATATCTACATATTTTTGCGTCCTTAGAGTTTGTTGATGGAGAATGTTGATCTTGAGACGTTCTTTTCATTATGAAATTGATCTGAGCATGCCAGACAGCAAAAAAAATACGGAAAGTTTGAGCAATGCTAGTACAGCTTGGAAACATACATTTTTGTCAGTAGAAAAGCTATTGTCAGTTAAGTAATTAGTTTTCATTAATTTTATGAGAAAAAAAAACACAATAAGATATTAATAAGTTAATCATAAAAGTTAATCAACATCAGGAGTCTTATATTGTGACTTGTACTAATATGTATATATGACTATATATTTAATATGATTATATACACCAAATCCCTTTGTACAATCAAGCTACCTTTTCTTGTCTTTGAAATATAATTGCTATTTTTGAGGTGAATGTATTTTAATGACTTGTGTAGTGAGCAGAACATGGAAAGTATTGCGTGCTTACCGACATAAAACGTGATTATTTTTACAAAGCTTTAATGCGATGCAACCTTTTTTCTGATTCTGTTTCCGTCCATGTTGCCCTTGTCCTTAGTCATTTTGAAAAGCTTATATGCTATTATTGCTTTACATGTATGGTTTATATTCTGAAGGAGAAAGGATTCCAAGATTGAGAGAGAAAAGTTCTTCCAGAGTTGATTTATATCCATATGAATATTTCGTCTCTGTCAATATTTTTATATGTTGCATGGCGATTGCATATAAGCATATACATTTGTGTCATATGCAAATACTTTTAAAGCTCAGAATATAAAGCTGTTGTAAAATGTCAGGAAGATGTGAAATAAAATGGCTAGAACTATCATAATGCTGAATCAATAATCCTATCGACCAGCACAGAATATCCATTCTAAAAGCATCCTGATATATAGATAGTTGAAATGGAGAGAAAAAAACAATTACAATGTTTGAATGTGAACGAACTTGTAGTTTCAACTTTACAGAACTAAAAAAAAACACCAAGAAACAGGGAAATGAGTAGAAAGGTCTTCACATAAATTCTGCTTTAAAAGTATGTGAATGGTTCATGCAGTGTCAATATCATGTTCTTAATGTAAGAATTGGAGTTTAGTCAATTGAAATTATTTTGTAATAATGAAAACAAAGCTGATGAAAGTTGATGCTGATTGAGATTTGTAGTCATAAGACAGGTCCTGCTAGTTCTACAAAGAGTGCTGTCACGTCGACTTGTACGTCATTGTGTATATATAGATATAGTATTGTACATTGTGTGAGTGCAAGGAGAATATAGCATAGGGACCCTTTTACATAACTCATTGCATCAGTCCTTAATTATTTCACCCGTATCTTTTGTTAGTTCACTGTAATTATTTGTGACTTTGTTTTTTAGAAACAGTATTTTGAAGGAAAGTAAAAGCACATGTGCTATATTTCACGTTTGTATAGAAAATCATCAGACAATCTCTACTTACAATATTTACATAGTTTTGGAATGGACATAACGTGATTGATAATACAGGAATAAGATATTTTCACATTTATTTAATGCTATGCTTTATTATACATAAAATCAAAAAAGTTACAAAAAGTAACAAAGTTGCGAAATGTATGATGTCAAAATTATATTATTTTATCAGTAAAACAATGATGATCACTCTGGTGACGTGGAGAAAAGATTTACTTTGAGAGAAACTTCCCATGAACCATAGATCATAAGATTTCTTAAATAACTCGCTACCTTATGCTGAAATTGACGACATTTCCAATTGTGTTTTGTTCTGTCTTTTTGTTCTTATACAGTGAAGTAAATGATGAAATACGAAATCCCAGCCAATAATTTTAGTTTCGGTCTGTGTTTATATTTTGTTACAATCTTGTTTTCATTTTCTATTTTTCTTTTTTGAAAAAAGGCTTTTTGATGTTTCTAACAAGTCGCTGTGTGTTTAGGGACCTGTATGGCGTTATTTGCCTTGCAGCTACATTCCTCTATCGATACATTTAAGTTTTATGTGCAATGTTGAACTAAATGGATTGTATGATAGCATTCATTGTATGTGAATTCGAATAAAGTGTAGTTCATGTCAAGACAAGTTTTGTGTGTTTATTGACGTAACGTATCTAACATTGACTAACTTATGTCACTTTCTGACAGATAGCATACACATTGTTTTGGCCATATTTAAAAACATGTTATGGTTTATTGAAGGCTGTATATTTAAGAAAGAATATTTAATTATAATAATATATTTTATATATATGCACATTACATACATTAATAAAAGATAATTTTAGAGGTATCTTGGCGCCCATCAAGAAATATTTTCTCCTACCCGTTTCCTTCGTAACACCACTTGATTAAACTTACACATAATAGTAACCAGTTGTGGGAGTTAAAGACTACACATAATAATAACCAGTTGTTGAAGTTTAAGACAGACATTTATATTTTGGTTTGCTTTCAAATCGAAATAAGAGAGTACCCCAAAGAACTTTTATTATTAGATTTTTTTTCTGTATATTTAAGAAAGAATATTTAATTATAATAATATATTTTATATATATGCACATTACATACATACATATATAAAAGATAATTTTAGAGGTATCTTGGCGCCCATCAAGAAATATTCTCCTACCCGTTTGACGCGGTTTCCTTCGTAACACCACTTAATAATTACACATAATAGTAACCAGTTGTTGGAGTTAAAGACCGACATACATCTAACGTTTAATGTTTTGTTTTGCTTTCAAATCCAATGAAAAAGTACCTCAAAAAACCTTTCGATGGAATTTCAGAAAGCTCACTTCAGTTTTTGAAATTAAAAAGAAAATCTAAAATCAACTATAATCCACAATTGAAGTCAGTTTCAATTTTATTTTATATTTTTTTTCTTCAAAATATTTTCTAAATGAAATATTTACAACTAGACACCAACGGAAGACTATTAAACTTTGTGGTTAAAACTTGAATTATCAAAATCTTAAGCTTACGTAGCGCCTTTCATTGATTTGTCTTTTTCCCTGGTACAAAATGGAATTAACCAAACTGTAGACCAGGAGAGAGGACAATTGGAAGAACTTTTTCTTCCAATGGCTTTGTGCAAAAGTAACGCTAAGAAAACTGCTTACCTATGGACGAGAGGCATTTTGATAATCTAGTCATATGGTGACTAATCAAAAACTTTACATGATTTACGTTGCATTTCTGTTAAAAATGACAGATTTTCTTGATCATATGGACAAATTTCTTTAACCAAATTGGACTTCGGAGATCTTGATGGCCATTTTATGCTCAGCATCTCATCTGCTATTAAAACCTGCACATGAATATTCAAACGCTTTCTATTTTTTCTATTTGAGATTTTTAAAAATGAATTAATGAAAATTTAGAAATACAAGTTTATGGAGGATACTTCGATATACCATTCCATTTCCATAAACCATTCCAGTCGGCAAATCGTGAGGATTAACAAGCTTAATTAGCTGTCACATTCAAGAAGACCACCAGCCTTTTGTTTTTGTTTCAGAAAAAAGAATTTAGGTGGAGTCTGGATCACGAAAGATTTCATTATCCCCCATATGAAGTACACTACCTTATTCGCTAATTCAATAGATTACTTCGCTGTGAATGTTTGGCCTTGATTCACATTAATTTAATTCGCACCACTTTTTTCTCCAGTGAATTAGAAATCTTCCGTTTTAATATCTGCATATGGACTGCTGGACTTGGAGAATCTGTCACACAGATGTGCTGTTGAAGTTCCATATTTATCCTAACGATACTGATGGTGAGTTATCATATAAGTATAATTATATATAACTAAACAATACTGTGAATTTTAATTTGTAGGAGAAAACCTTGGCCTTTCATAAGGCTCGGTGGCCTTGTTGAAAATATATACTTGGATTTCATGTTCCGTTTTGCGAAATATTCTCGGTTATATTATTGCAGGCAGAAGTTGCAGAGTACGTGCCAGAGCTTTTTCTAGAAGACCTAATCTTTTTCTTGCATGTTCTTGAAGTGGGGTTATAGAATACCGACTTCCAGGTCCTTCATCTATAGCTTAGTCCCCAATGGATGTCACAACCACTTTGTGTCATGAGGAACAGAAAATAAGTGTCACCTGGCATTCGCAGTCTTTTCTGACACCAGTCCTTCGCCGCAAGTGATTGAACAGATGCATCTCTAACAGACTCTTCTGATGATGCTGACGTATGTTTCAGTATGTACGAAAACTCATTGATAAAGTATCAGAATTTCCTACTTGCATTCAACTTCTAGAGTTATTCTAGAGTTATTCAGACGAGCTTGATATTGATGTAATCTTTTTTCTGGAATGCTTTTGCTAACACATTATGGGTCTGTTATGTAAATATTGGAAGCTTATACTTCTTCTAGCAGGACTCGTCTAGCTTTTCTTGCATGTTCTGTAAGTATAGGGTGATAGAAGGGTATGATTATCGCTGATTCCTAGGTCTTCTTGCTTAATATCCAATGGATGTCGTTTTGGATGTAGCGTAGTTACCCTGTCCGGAGCTAGTCTTCTGATTTAAAATCGGAAAGTCCTCTTATTTTTTTATTTATTATTAATTAGTCTCTTGACTTGGATGTTCCCTCACAGTCGCTCTATGATGCTGATCATGTTTTTCGGAGAATTGTACGTTGTTGAACTCATCTATCAGATGTTGGAATATTCTGTCCTTTTCACACCATCAAGTATTAGGCAAAAAAATAAATAAAAATAAAGTCTAATAATATAGGCAGGTTTAGTGGACTAGTGTGACCTTATTTCAAAGAGTCTTATTGGTTTTCATACGTGCAAACCACCGGTACCTCCACTTTGATCTTCAGTGACTGAAAAGAAAGTACATGCATTTCAGTTAATCAAACTTGAAACACATCATCCAAGCATATTTAAGAAGAGACTCATGGGCCTCAACGGCCACCTGATTAATGTATTAACGAGAAAAAGTATTTAGAAGACATACAAACACCAAACAGTCTCACCTTTTCTTCGGCTAAAAATCGTAAGACAAAGAGTATGTTTTTTTCTGATAGAGACTTTTTTGATATGAAAGTATCTCTTGATTTTGAACAAACTTGGAAGTCTTTTACCAAGCATGCTAAATGTCCAACATCAGAACCAAGGGCATTGGTTTTGCTAACGAGACGTTAAATGAGAAGTTTATGCACGGCCATCTTATACACACAATTAATGTACTTGTAGGTCATCCTGGATCCTCTGGTTAGATGATCTAAAAAGAACTACGAGTCCGCTGAAAATTATCATATTTTAATCATTTCAGTAAAAAGAAAGAACATGTAAATGAATACACAGGTGTCAAAAGTCAAATTTGCATAATAATCAACATTAAGGATAGGAATGAAAAAAAAAGTTTTTCCAAATTGCACAAACGACACAATATACCGATTATAAAAATACCTCACAAAAAGGCCTTAATTAGACTAAAGGGGTTATATTACCTTCTATCTTATAAAGCCGTGGCCAACGCAAAACTAACTCTATTTCCCCTATTGGGCCCCACCCGTCTGCCCCTGGGGGGCCAGAGACCTAAAACTTATAAAGCTTGCTACAAGCCAAATACAAATACACATTTACATGCATATAGATCTCTGAGGCTTTAGTAAAACTGCATATTCAAAATTAATAATACTTGCTCTATGTGGCCTTGAATGAATGTCAATTAGAAGGCATTTATTAATGTATGTTGCAGGCGGTCCAATATGATGTCTTTGGGCCTCTTTAGGTATTTGCCAGAAGTTGTTTTTAAGACTACTGGACCCACATAGCCCTAAACGAACTGACTGATTTACCCGATACCATGGTACAGTGCTAGTGTTACTAAATATATGGTTGACTCATGCTATCTTGAATGGAGATCGAGTTCATTCATTTGCAAAATAAATTTTGAAAACCCTTCACCTTGGAATTCTACAGACCCAATATCGGGTCTCAGGACTTCTTTGAGTATTAACAGGGAGCCATTTACACATATTTTATTATATTTGGTTCCTGTGACATTGACTGTAGTTCAAGGTCATTCATTTGAATAAATTATATAAGCAGCCCTCTTCCTCAGTATGATACATGCCTAAATATCATGTTTCAGAACCTAACAGTTATTGACAAGAAGTCATCTAACTAAAAGATTGTACCATATTTGACCTTATGTGACATTAAATGAAAGTAAATCATTTTAACTTAATCATAATATGTTTCAGTTGAAGTACGAGGACCTCTGGGCTCGCTGGTATTGAGAAAAAAAAACTTGTTCAAAGGAAAGTTGACAAAGGATGGACGGATGATGGACAGATGGCCATAGCATAACATACATAATAATTATGTAAGATTGATCATGATCTGTATATCTTGATTGTATTCCAGTTAATAAATATCTCTGTGCACATACAAAAGCAAGGATCACAACACCATTATTTATCATTTATTAGACTAAAGTCTGTGATTGTAATCAATGCAATATACTGACCTGAGAGAAGAAATTGTATGCTTGAAGTGAATTAAATATAATCACCAATTATATGAGAGTGTATATTGATCAAACACAGGTGCTACATATCCTTGCACACGTTTATAATTAACAACAAGGACATAGTCATTCAGATCCCCCGCCAATGGAGAGCTAAATCAATTAATGCGTTAATTTTATATGCTAGTAAGAGTATAGGAAAAGTATTTTAAAACCCAACTGCAATTGAAGAATATATACAAAACATATTTATGGTTTTTTTTTAACAAAGTGAAACCAACTTTGAAAACATTTACTGTTTTGAAAAATACCAGAATTGATCAAAGTTCAGCAGCTAACAGTGCGATTTTTGATTTGTTTTAAACAGCGACGAGTTACATAGGAATTAAGTGAATGTTCATAGTAATTGAGTTTGATATATCTGAGTTTTACTGCACGCATATTAAATAAAAAGTAAAGCATAATACAAAATTAAAAGTCCTACATAAAATGTGTCTTTCAAGTTTCATGGAAATATCTCTGCTGGTTTCAGAGTTGTGCTCCGGAAACGATTCTTACACAAAAATCTGCCATTTTCAGCAATGTTTCCATGGTTACAGAAAAAAGTACAAAAATCTAGACTTGTGTTCCATCCCTCATTGAGATAGACCACACATATCTAGACTTGCGTTCCATCCCTCACTGAGATAGACCACACATATCTAGAGTAAACCACAGAACTAAGATTATCCCTCACTGAGATAGACCACACATATCTAGACTTGCGTTCCATCCCTCACTGAGATAGACCACACATATCTAGACTTGCGTTCCATCCCTCACTGAGATAGACCACACATATCTAGACTTGCGTTCCATCCCTCACTGAGATAGACCACACATATCTAGACTTGCGTTCCATCCCTCACTGAGATAGACCACACATATCTAGACTTGCGTTCCATCCCTCACTGAGATAGACCACACATATCTAGACTTGCGTTCCATCCCTCACTGAGATAGACCACACATTCTAGACTTGCGTTCCATCCCTCATTGAGATAGACCACACATATCTAGACTTGCGTTCCATCCCTCATTGAGATAGACCACACATATCTAGACTTGCGTTCCATCCCTCATTGAGATAGACCACACATATCTAGACTTGCGTTCCATCCCTCATTGAGATAGACCACACATATCTAGACTTGTGTTCCATCCCTCATTGAGATAGACCACACATATCTAGACTTGCGTTCCATCCCTCACTGAGATAGACCACACATATCTAGACTTGCGTTCCATCCCTCACTGAGATAGACCACACATATCTAGACTTGCGTTCCATCCCTCACTGAGATAGACCACACATATCTAGACTTGCGTTCCATCCCTCACTGAGATAGACCACACATATCTAGACTTGCGTTCCATCCCTCACATGAGATAGACCACACATATCTAGACTTGTGTTCCATCCCTCATTGAGATAGACCACACATATCTAGACTTGTGTTCCATCCCTCATTGAGATAGACCACACATATCTAGACTTGTGTTCCATCCCTCACTGAGATAGACCACACATATCTAGACTTGCGTTCCATCCCTCACTGAGATAGACCACACATATCTAGACTTGCGTTCCATCCCTCACTGAGATAGACCACACATATCTAGACTTGCGTTCCAGAGTCGTTGACAAGCCACATCATCGCGTGCCATTTTGTTTTCACTAGACTCTACACTCCTCGAGAAGTATTTCCCCGATACTGACATCACTCCTTTGTCTACAGCCAGGAATATACTTGTCTGAGCACCACCTCTGTTATCTAAACATAGATGCCTGTTAAAGAGAAACAAAGGTTTGATAACTTTTTTCTCAACAATTAATATTTCATATTACTTTATGATAATTTTTAGGTTAGAATTTCATTATGTACAAATTCATTAAATGTCTAGAGGATTTAATGACATGATACTTATCGACAAATGAAATCATGTTTCATATAGAGGTGTCTATTGATGCAACAATGTACACATTAATTATGTAACATCAACTAATAAATAAATTCTAACAGTTTTTATTTACACTTGTATCATAATATAAAGATATTGTATCATTTGAAAAAAAAAATAATAATTTATAGACTGAATGCAAAGTAGCAAAATTATTTAACTTTCTAAAATAATTTTAAAAGTATAATTAATATAACATACATGACTTATTTATACAAATATATTACATACTATCTGCCCTGTAGGTAGGGCGTTAGAATTGTACCTGCTGTCCCTATTGCATGATCGTAAAAGGCGACTAAATTTAGGATCTTATCTTTTCTCTTTTTCCTAACTGACTTTATCTTTCCTAATGCCTCCCTTGGCACTGCCTCACATTTGGCCTTGAGTTGAGCGTTCGCCCCTGTGAGGAAGGCTCTGGGTGTTCTCCCCTGGCCGAGATACACCAAAGTCTATAAAAGTGGTAGTTTCTGCTCCTGCTTAGCGCTCAGCATACAGGGAGCGGGACGAATGGTTCGCCCGTTGTCAGTATAATGTGACCGGGTGGGTGTGTTTCTTGGTGTCTTCGTCGGTATGCTTCAGTGATATAGCACTATAAAAAGGGCAACAGTTCCACTATACAAGAAGACACAACATGAATATACCGCAGTCTCCCAAAACAGGCACCTTGCACAACATACACGCAACACACATCATACATGGGAGGCCGTCCTTACATGACCATAGCTGTTAATAGGACGTTAATTAATCAAACATACAAACAAAGTACATGTATGTCTACTGATAAAAACAAAAATTCTAGAAAAAAGAAAGATTTTATTTTTCATATTTGAAATACACTTTGTATACATTTACAATTTTTGCCTTACCGTAATATAAATTTCCAAACAAAAAACACCAGACAAGTCCACCTTGACTTAAAGGGAACCCAGATTTCAGAGTTAATTACACCTGGATGTAGCGAGTTGGCTGTCACACCAGTACCTGTAAACATACATAAAAAAAATCTAGGTCACATGGGTCTGCGATTATGGTTGGTCTTAGCGGATTACATTTAGGACAGCTAACCAACCAAATGTAACACAGTAGCTCAACATGAAAGTCTCTTAATTAGTTTCAGGTAGTCAGATGCATGTTTAATAATTCTTTTTATGTTTACATGTTGTCAGATGCCGGTCATAAGTTTCTCACCTTAACTTCAATCATTTGATTTAGATCAAAGCCTTATATATCAGTTTGGTTAATTTTAATAATATTAATATTTTACATTCTGAAATGAACGTGGCAGTATTATAAGCTCACCAGCCAGTCGTTTTGCCAGTTCTCGGGCATGCATCACATTAGCCAGTTTACTGCATCTGTATGCGACCAGGTTCGGGTAGCGCATCCCCTCCTTGTTAGGTCCCGGGTCAAAGTCGAGAGCACTTCTGTGCAATTTGTGCATAAAGGAACTGACATTTATAATGCGCGATGGAGAAGATATCTTCAGTAGATCCATTAGCAGATAAGTGAGCAGAAAATGTCCAACGTAATTTGTTCCAAAAACAAGTTCGAATCTCTGACTTGTAAGAGTTAAACCATTTTCTGGTTCATATGCGATACCTGCGAAAAGAAAAGTACATATGCATCATGATTTTAGTCATACTAAGCTGTAGGCTCTCTACAGTTATATTTCTTCAAAATATCTACATCATGCTTACTTCAACATTCAATCCTACATACTGACCACTTCAATTGCGGCGGCTATTTTTTATACATGGAGGCCGGCGTGAATGTGATACTTTGTAGTAATTATAAGCTCATTGTTATTGAGCGCTTCAAATGCTGTTGTGATTTTAATCTTTATCCAGCAGGAGCTCAATGATATCACTCTAATTTCCAAACATTCATGTTACTTCGGGAAGACATAGTAATTTGGTGTCTTTTACGTTACTGTTATAATAATCCTTTTGATACGTAATAAATCATTTCTATCTAGGATTGGTTTTCTTACCCATTACATACCAATTAAGTACTTCCAATCCTATCAGATTGATTGAGAAATTGATTCACTGCAAGAATAACTCAATTTCCTGGACAATTAAAATAGTGCTTGATGATCATATACATAAAAGTAGATGACTTTTGTACATGTAACATTTTAAGCATACCAGCATTATTGATGAGAAGATCTAGTCGAGGTTCTGATCCATTAATGTGCTCTGCAAATTTCCTTACAGATGTCAGATCTGACAGATCTAGATACTGGTAATCTACATTGTAGTTTCCTGTTTTTTCTGCAAATTAGAAAATATTGGAATTAATGATAACAAGACACAAAATCAGGGGGACTGCGGTGGCTGAGTGAATAAGATGTCCTGACATTATCACTTCCTCAAGCCCTCCACCTCTGGGTAATTTTTGGGAGTTTGATTACCATGTGTGGCCAGCTGGTCAGTGTTCTTTTCTATGGGTACACTGTGGGCTTTCCTTCAAATCTCAAACCTGGCATGTCCTTCAATGACCTTGGATGTCGATAGAACTTTAAACCAGTCAAAACAATAGAACAATTACGCTAATTATCTGTCACTTTGCATAGTGCATTCATTTGTGAATAATGCTTTGACATTTGCTTTAACTGGATATTGAATAAAGTATATCATCGATCAGGCAATTTGTTGAATGAAAAGTTCTGCTGTATTTGCCAGGTTGTATTTTCCAGACCTAGATAGATCCATATACATTATACCATGTATACATCAAACTATGTGGTATCAATACCAGTTGCCTAGATACTAAGTTATTCCTTGATAAGTTATGTAGCTAGGTCACAGTGTGATGGTACAGTGTACATGTATGTGACATAGCGCTTTCCTCATGTGATCAAAGATACCAAGTGAGTTCCAGCTTCTAACAAGAGAGATATACTTATATTAATAGACCCTGTACTAAATATATATATAATTGGTTTCAGTGAAACTGATTGTGTATTATTAGTGTTTCAGATACATTTCTAGACAAAATGGTGTCCAAAGCTAATATCGTATACACCCATAGTTATGAGAGTACTATAATCTTTCACCTCCTTTGGGGTGAGACAGGAGAATCTCAACACGAGGGGTAAGATTCTTAAGTTGTCAAACACAAGGCTTTGTCTCACCCCAAAGAGAGTAAATGATTCTTTTACTTTTACCCTGTGCACCACTTTGCGTCTATACTAAACATGTCACTTGCAAACGAATTGCCATCTTCGCTGTCTTTGTGAAGTAATTTCATTGTTTTTGTGACGTTATAATACTATCACCGTGATGTCATGATACTATTGTTATGAGGTCATACAATTGTTGAGCATGTGCAAAGATTTCGTGAAGCTTGTCTAAAGTTGTCTTTACCCTTGCAAAATCTCACACTGGTAAAACTGTGGATATCCCTGCCCAGGGTAAGAGAAGTAATAGTCTAAAACCTAACAGTAGTTGTATTCATCATTTAACTTTCTATCATTTCTACTAGTCTATTGGAGATGTCCTTCCCTGGCCTTCATACTGGACTACAGTTCAGAAAAGTTGATGTCCATTGCCAAGATGATTAAGTGTGGTATATTATGGATATGGGAAGCACATGTTACACTGTAACAAATTAACCCAGTTCGTCAACTTTATAATATATAAACAGTAAGTCTATGTATACCTTTGATTTCTTGAGCAGCCTGTTTAGCCTTGTTAAGGTTGCGACATGCCAAAATCACACGGGCACCCCTGAAAGCCAGTTCCAATGCTGTCTCTTTCCCAATTCCAGCATTACCACCTGTTGTTACAACGAATGATATGTTTTATTTTTCCAAATTACCACAGTCAGATATTTGCCACAAACAATATTTAACCAGACAAGTGTGTTGTTTTGTATGTATTTAGTAATTAAAGTACTTGACTAAATTATTAACAATATCTACAAAATTGTCAAAAAAAACCAAAAAAAACCAACAACAACAACAAACTGACATCTGTTACTCTTTTATAATGTCACATAATGTACATATTACAACAGCAATTCACCTATGATACATCCTTATTATTCCAGGGGTTAGTACCACTGAATGACATTACAGTGTAAGTGTCGTACATAATGTATATCTAGACTATTGTATAGTAAAGTCAGTCCTGGAGAGAAAAAAAATACCAATAATAGGCCTGCAGATTTAGAGGAAGTAGCTTTTAAGATAACAGAGAAAGTGAAGCTGATTTCAAAGCCACAGTACATATAGTACTAATCAACCAAAGTGAATAGTTATTTAATTCTTTATATCAAAGGACCAAATAACATGCATCTTGTTTTCCTGTTGCCTTATTTAGTTTTGCTATGACATACATACATGCATGTATTCCACAGATGGATATATATAACAACGTTAACAGTGATAGTAACTCCTAGAATATCAAGGATGCTTGTGATATATACACTGTACACTGTAGGTAGGTGTACCTGTGATAATGACATTGAATTTACGTACATGCTATAACAACAATTTGCCTGTTATCATAACAATTAACAATATACAAATTACATGTATGTTACAAGTGATATACATGTATTTCAACAGATTTTATTTCAATATTTACGATAGCGATGGTCACTTAATTTTATCTTGTAATCAGGTTTCAGGCTACCTTGTGACAGTAGAGTGCCTTTCAAATGATTAATCTTTACCACTTACCAGACATTGGACACATACATGTAACTAGCACTTTACATTACCTGTGACGATAGCAGTTTTCCCAAACAGACGTGTTGGACTCCTGCAGTAACGAGTTGTTCCCCATATCAATTTGATGACGACCATGACTACAAGTAAGTACATTCCCAGAAACATGAGAGGGTAGCCAACATAGTACATGCCATCACTGACTTCTTCATCACCAAAGAACCACATAATGAAGCCGATATCGGCGTTTGTATTGTTTAAGTCTAAAGGTTGCGTGCCCAGTTACAAAATAAAACGCCTTCGTGACACAGATGGTTGAAAAGGGCGCGTTCGAATAAAAACATACAAGTACTGTATATACATTTGTAAATTGTACACCTTTCCTAAATCCGTACCAGTTGATTTTTCAAATAGTACTGTAACTGTAGTTCCTTAAGGAGAAGTCTAAAAATGCAGATCCATTATAAACATTGTTCATCTGCAGTTCTATACTATGATTGAAAAAAGGTCTCATTTGCAATATTTTTTATCACCGATGAGACACAATTTTACCATATGGTATAGCAAGGATTTATTTTGAAAAAAGTGTATGTATTGATACGTCAGACGTTTACCAAGGGTTTTGATGTCATGGTGGGACAAATTTGACTGACAGTTTTTTTTTTTTTTTTTTTTTTTTTTTTTGAGATCGTTCTGTCGTCCAGGTTTATATGATTGTATATCCAACAAATGGAGAACTTGAAAACAGGTGATTGTTATTCCTATGTTAGATAATGTAACAATGGTTGATTTAATTAAATTTATCAGCGTATTTACATATGCATGTATATTTACTGAAGATGCTGTGCGGATTACACTACCCCATATGAAAAAATCAGGATTGGGAGACGAAAACGAGCAACATGCAATCAA
Source organism: Argopecten irradians (assembly GCF_041381155.1). NCBI lineage: Eukaryota > Metazoa > Mollusca > Bivalvia > Pectinida > Pectinidae > Argopecten > Argopecten irradians. The sequence continues at coordinate 24,960,063 of NC_091142.1, read as the reverse complement.
CATCCGTCACCGTAAAGAGAGAGAAAAAAAGAGTTTTTCACTACGTACAACTTACAACTTACTTGTTTGTGCTAAGAACTTATATTGTTTTAAAATGAACTGGATAGAGATTGGAAAAATATGGATTTATTTTATGATTTCAAGGCTAACTGACAACCTGTGAGTTGATATTACAATAAAAAAAACTGTGATCATAAAGGATATACAGAATTGAGTCTGATGTAGAGGATAAATTATACTGTACCAGAAATCTGTACAGAATTGAGACTGGTGTAGAGGATATATTATCCTGTACCAGAAATCTGTCATTATATGTCATTAAATTAAATGTCACATTCACGAAGAAAATGATGATTCCATCGATAAAATTGTAGAGAAGATAGCAGAGAGAGTCTGCTTTGCAGATCCAAGGAACCCCAGCTGCTCTAAGGTCAATTCAGGAAGGAACGAAGTCGACAGGATTATGTTTCTTTTGTGGCATACCAGGACACAAGAAAAACAAGTGTCGGAAACATTTGCAACATAAAAGTACTGTTGGTCAAGCAGATGATTCAGTTGAAGGTTGTCATGAAGAGCTTGAGAAGACTAACGCGAACAACATGAATCCAGTCATACAGAGGTTAATACAGCTCGAAGTTTTGTCTTACGACGGACAGATGCATATGAGAGGGTCCATGGAAGTGTCGCAATATGTCCTGGAGTACATGGTTGATAGAAATTCAAAGTGTGGCCCAGTTGAAAATATCAAACGATTATTGCTGTATGGGAATTATTGCTGTATGGGAGAGATTGAAATGGTATATGTCTATTAGCGAGTCCGTGTCTGATCGGGGCACGTTAGAGGAACCAATGTTATCCCAGATGGGTGGGTGTCTTTCTTATTTGGTCAAGTGACGACGAAGAGAGTTTTCTTTTGTTGGTATATTATGAGAGATGACCTATGGGAGTTGATTCCAGCTTCAATGGTGTCTAAGACAGTTGCCTTGCGCATGAGGTAGAGACTGGTTGAAACTCTTGGCGACACATATCCTTAGTTCTACATATCCTGGATCCTTGTTCTGGCGAAGCTATCCTGGCCAGATAGATGAACCGAGACAATCAGCTCGAGTCCATGGCGAGCCACCTTGGATGTATCGAAAGAGGATCTCGACAACCGTGCGTAGGATTTATAACTTTTAAACTGTAATATTACACATATATCTGCAATATTGTAACTCAAAAGACTTTTAGACAGAAAATGGTGTCGTCTTTAGAGCTACAATTAGCGCCTAGTACTGCAAATGAAGCATTGTAATGATTATGCAAAGCATTATAAACCGTTCGTTTGCATTTTATCGTATTTGGTAGATATCGCTTATCTACTCGCCATTAAAACTGAACCACATAAAATATCAAATTCTTATCGAGGCATCATGTTTTTACATAATACATATGAAGGTCTTTCTGAAGGGACTTTATACGGCTAGTCCACAAATTATGAATTTAACGTCTTGTTAGCGGTAAGGTAGATATTAAGAATGGTAGTTATGTTTGTTTTACATAAAAATAATAATGTAAATGCATGTATACGCATACAACAAGGATTTACAAGTGAGTCCCATATATGTTCTTGGCATACAATAATTGGAAACCTACAAAAAAGTATAGAAAATTGTGTTCGAGTGATTTCCTGAGGCAGTGCTCCACTACGACAGATAGGGACCAATTCGTACCCGACCGAATGGTATAGTAGGCCGGGTACGTATATTTGTTTTATATTGCACAATACAAGAGTCTAGTATACACTCTCATATTTCTATTACAAGATGTTTAGAGTTAATCTGGTAATAGTGAAATTAATTACTTGATCGATTTCTGTAATTAGTTTTGTTTTATTGCAAACACGGTTGTTTATTAGCCTTGTGTATTTTCATTACAAGATATTTGGAATTGTGAATCTGGTAATAGAGAAAATGATGCATTGATCAATTTCTATAAATACAGTGTGTCCCATAAATTATGTTACACTTTCAAAGTTCAATATTTTGTTTAATACAGCACGTAAAGCACCAGGATTTCATCTCCAAAAAGCCTGTAATCATACATTTCATATTTCGATTAACAAACATCTTAACAAACAAATCTAAGTATGCTTAGCAACGATTATCACAAAAGACACATTTTTGAAAAATGAGGTAAAAACGACGTTATCCTTGATATTTGAGCAACCTTTGATCAGTAGCATTGGAGATTTGTTCTTATTTTATATTGCCTAATTAATGCATTGGACAATATTTTCTAATGTTGGTGATTACTTTCTGTACTTCTGGTAATACTCACACAGAAAAGATTTGAGTTGTTTGTAACTGGGGCATTACATGACCAAAAACACTGTTTTACAAAGTATAAAACATTTCACAGTACGTGTACATGTATAATGTCCTCTTGACGTGGCAATATCTTAAAAGTGATGGCGTCATTATGACGTCAGTGGTTTTCAGCAAAATCAAATTATCAATTTATATTATGCATACAATAAAACATTTGATTGCATGCTTTCATATACCAATATAACTGGGTTTTTTTTTCGCTCATTTATGTCAAAAGTAATAATATTTTGAAAGTGTAACCTGATTTATGGGACACCCTGAAAATTATATCTTATACAAGAGACTAAGGTTGTTCATATCTATTGCAATTGGGTTTGAATCGTGTAATAGTGAAATTGATGCATATTGAGCAATTTCTATAAAGTACTAACTAAATCTACTGAGTTACTATTATGTTTATTCTGATGTCGCGATTGTTTCTATTGCATTGTAGTTATCTCTTTATTATTTCTTTATAAAAAGACGAGTCATATATTTTACATATACATATATCAATTTAGATAATCATACATTTGTACTCGCTACCATTAAATAACTTCTATATTTTGGCACAGCCTCTAATTATACAGTAATTAGAGTGATAGAGAGTGTGATTACTGTACACATTGTGACGTTGTATTTGCAGAACCAGAATTACATATATAAACTTGTACTGAGGTGTTGAGTTATTCTTTCCAATAATTGGCTAATCAGATGATCTGTGATCACAACCCAGTATAGCAGACTTGAGCGAGGAACCATCAAGTAGAGACGAGGACAAAATTCGTTTCAATACTTTATTAGGTTAAATATCAGTTTTACAATGACACAATCATTAAAGATGCTCCACCGCCAACAGAGCATAAATGATATTCATCACTTGAACAATAATTGGTGTTTAATCGTGTATATATATGCCTAATTAACACAAAAAATAACATAAAAATATTTTTTTTTGCCTTCAGTGCATGTGCAATCATTATGTCATTCTATATAAGATATAGTGCCACGGAATTTTTTCGGGATGTAATTAATTATTTTTCATATTTTTAACTTGAAGTAAAATTAGAAGCTCAAACTTTTCAATGGTGGTAATGGTGTAAAGTAAGTAACTTTTGTAACTGAAGAAAAATATTAAATCGTCTGCTCCTGTTTTGGATAGTGAAAAAATACCATTTGTCAGCGGTGGAGCATCTTTACTTGGAATGAAAAATAAACGTCATTCAACATATTTACACATCTTCAAACATTCCACTGATATCACGTGTAAAAGCTAATTTTCAATCAATTTTGGTGATTTACTACGGATTTGGATATCCTTATAAGGCACCGTTAACATACGAAACCAGGCAAATGTAAATATATAAGTTAAGAAACGCTTTTAAGTTAATTCACGTTGTAACATGTCCAAGCTGAATCTTTTAAATCACTACACTCAGAGATCAGACTAGACAGCCATATCTAGACAAACTAAAATCATTTGATGATACAAATACCAATACGACAGATAATATGACATAATTCAGCTCTATATGTTATTAAATGATTTCATCGTCGGAAACCCAATAGAGACTGAACAGTGGTTTGATTGCGTTAAAATTAGTAAGAACGCAATTCAATAAGCATACCACCTTTAACGCAATCAAATAACTATTAAATCTATATATTTATATCAATTAGTCTATGTTTACATGTTCGTGATCAAATTTAAAACGATGTTGGTTGCTAAGCTGGGTAACTACTGTAGTCAGGATGTCCGTAGATATAATTAAGATTTTTTAATGTTATAGCTGCAATTTAATTTGAAATACACATATGATAATAACAGCTTTCAATTATTTTAAAATACATTTTTTTCAATTTATCATATATCACTGATGTCAATTTCGAATAACAATTGAGATAACCGAAGCTGAACGACTACCGGTATGTATCATTGTCAGGGTAGTGATGCAGTCCGAAGTGGAGCGAGCCGCCATATTTGATTTTCAACCGAGGAAAGTTACATGTACTGTGATATATGCCTATTGATGGTACGACCGTTGAGCTGCTGAATGAACTCGATAAAGACTAAATTCATCAAAGTGTTTTATTTTATTGTATGGAGGATAAACAAGTGTTTGCATGGTGTGTGTATTGTATGCCTGTTTTGAATGCAAAAACGGCGGATAAAGATGATGATACTGTTTCGGACAGGCTACCTGTAATTTTTTTTCTGGAAATCTGTACATGATCTGTTAATCTTTTGTTCACTTAGACACTCCCAGAATTGTTCTACGACAATCAGATGTTCTGTATATTAAGGTGGGAGGAGTGAACATACACACGTACTGACGTAACAATGGAATTCCCAGAATATTCCTGAGGAAAGCCCCCCCCCCCCCGGCGGTTGTAGCCCCGGCCAGCGGTTAATTTTGTTGTTTATTACCATTACAATGCTTGAACACATATTATGATTTGATTTCAAAAACATATTTAATTAGATCTAATAGTAACTCTTTATTTAGATTATCATATGTCGCAAAATCTTACCGAAGCGTGAACTAGAAGTACAATGTAGCCTGATCCTGCTCTGGGTTTGGAATCATACGTCATTGCAATTACGCTTATTTGAAAGCAATTCATCTCCCGTTGACTATATATGTGCATATGTAAATTAAAAAAAAAAATGAATAATAATTCGGCATCTTATTGTATAGAGACAATTCGCGATCAACTCCCCGATGAGCTGTCACTATTTTGAGTCGCATTGAATTCAGTGATCTTTGTCAGGTTTTAACATCACATTAGACACATAATTAGCAAAACCATTCACACTCATCATCCACAATCAATAACATGCATGCATAGTTATGGATATTTAGAAAGAATCTTAAAGCATATACTGCACTTTGGTATTGTATAATACAATATTATGGAACCTTTGATTCAAATATATTGCATAACAATATTATGATTCATTCAGCGTTTCTAATCTATCAAATTTTAGATAAAAAAAGGGAAAAAATATATAGAAATATGTTCTTTTGTTTCTTGCAGTTTATTTACAGAAAAAAATCTAGACTTCCTAAAGTATTACGGTTTGATAAAAATGTCTTACGCAATAGTTCAAACAGTTGACATCTCAGGATATAATAAAGTTCGGCTTCTCAATCTTGCAAAAAGGATGTATGTGTACTGTGATTCTGTTTACTGCATTGATATTATTGAATCGCCGTTACCAACATTATAATGTCAATTATTGTAGTTGTGACACTGCTTTCTCGACAACAAATCGCATGAAGCGCGTTTTCATCATAGAAATTAGAGAATAAACAATTCATATTACTAAAACTGTGGATATCCCTGTTCACATAATACCATGATGAACTGTTTAAAAAAGAATAATGGATATAACTACATGAATAGTTTAGGTTTTAACATACATGTACATTGTACTTAGTCATTGTATGTTAACATGCGTTATTAACCTATTTGAAACTATGTCAACACTTAGAAATGTATTTTAAAAAAACATTTCCTTAAATAACAGTTAAACCATTCTATCAGTTGGTATTGTTTAAAATACGTATAAAAGCCAGACGGCGATAGCGATAGTGCTACCTCGGGATTATGTTGTTGCTAGTTTATATCCTCTGACAGCGACGACAGCCACGACATGAAAAACGACGATAGCGTATTTTAGTCATCTCTCATGATGTTCTGTCTCTGATAGCAACACTCCGATCCATACTGAGTAGAACTTATTATTCAGTAATCTGTATCCTCGTCTGAGTCCAGATCGTCCGTCCTATAGTGATCGTCATCGGCGGTAACTAGAGCAAGTCTGTCCTGTGTTACTTTAAAACAACATACACATATGTTATGTTACATGTACATAAGGATTAAAAGGGACAAAGCTGTTACATACATATGTTGATGGAATGACCGTAGGCGGCAGTTTAGGCATGCACGTATTTTATAAGTGTAATTTCTCCATCTTTATTAAATCACAATTTTATGTATGCTTGCTTCATATAATCGAGATACTGACAGAAGAACCAATGCAAGTTTATATAATAATTTCGACAAAACGTACGTTCAACATGTTATGAATTTTCAGTCTCGGTTCCTGTCGGTAGTCAAGTTACGTTTAACCACATATTGCAACGATAAAGAACAAAGTGAAGTCACTTTAAACTATCATATTTGGATTGTACCTTTTCCTTTAAATAACTCGGCGCCGATCTTCCCAACGGTAGGGATGCCTTCCCCTTTTAGTTGCCACTGTACAAGGCGTGCAGTTGGACTCTTTGTTGACGTAATGATATACCTGCTATCTGCACACATTCGGCAAGCTGCCATCTAAAAAAGTAATAACTTTTGATAACGAATAAGTAAGTCGTATAAACCTTTTCATTGGTTACGATTTAAACATTGTTTTCCTGACATTTTATTGAAAATAACCAACTTATACATTGTATATACATTGAATGTTGAATAAAAAAATTATGAAAACTAGAACTAATTATATAAGTTGATGGCTGACTAATAACGCCGCCTCCCCCCCCCCCCCCCCCTCGCTTCCTCTTATTAGAGGTGTTTGACTTGTTCTTGAAAAGATATTATGGTCACAGGAAATGTACAAGTTGTCCGGTTATTAAGGGGACCAATTTTTTTTTTTAAAATGCATGCATGTCTACACATGGTCCTAAACATCTCTGCCAAGTTTCATTGAAATCAATTCATTAGTTTAGAAGGAACTGTTCGGACAAATTTTGAAACCTGTGTATAGTAACCTGGTAACCATGACAACCAAATTTCGGCAAATGAAAACCTGCATGCACTTCTACACATGGTCCCCAACAATACTGTCAAGTTTCATTCAAATCGGTCCAAAATTTTACTACGGACGGACGGACGGACGGACGGACAGACAGACAGACAGACAATCTGATTCAAGTATACCCCCCTTAACTTCGTTACGAAGGGGGTATAATAAAATAATATCGCTTTATTTTCCTATTTTCCAAGGCGTTTAAACATACATTTGGGAAGTCTTTGGTAACTCCACTCTATTACACTAGTTTTTGTCTTCATTAATCAAAGTCTGAACCAAGAAACACTTCTGAACCAAGAAACACTTCATGGATACCAGATTGAAATATTCAAAGAAACTGACTTTGTGACATCACAATGCAGCAATTATATTGTGCTTACGAAATGCATTATGAAGCAATACCCTAACGGATAGTAATTAATACTCGTGCTAGTACTGAACATGTATTACATTTGTATGTTCATGTATCATTATATCTTCAATGAACAATGATAATCGCATGTAAATAATAGAAAATAATAAAATAATAAAAAATAGAAAGACTCAGCATCTACTGTCAGTAGTAAATTAATTATGAGTATTTTGTTAATTTATCATTTTTGTCCATTCCTTACCGCATTTTCCATTCGGAAGCTTGCAATGCATTTAAGTGTAGCTTTGTCCCAAACTCTAAAGGCGATTTCTGATTCACATGAAAAGAAATATGGACCTGTTTCTGTTGTGTGTACATCGATAGCACTGTTATGTCCCTCAAGACGATCGATTAACTTTCCTGAAAACAATATCACAATAAATGATAGTGGGTATAATTCAGTGTAGTCATTGTTTTATACCGATAATTTACATTGTTTTATACCGATAATATTGAGATATGATGATATTGAGATGGTTCCTATTGGTACCATCATGGTGTTTTTCCATATAAAAAAAAAATGAAAATTTTGACCTAGATTTGTACACGTTTTAAAAAAGGAAGGCGCCCTTTCTTATGAAACACAGGGTTTTCTCCCATACTTCACAGGGATATCCCGTGGTTACTAGGGAAAAGATAGCTCTTTCTCCCATACTTCACAGGGATATCCCGTGGTTGCTAGGGAAAAGATAACTCTATCTTACACAGGGGGTGTAAGACAGCTCACACGCGCTTGACAATAACGTGACGTCATCAATACATGCGGTGTAGCCGCGTCGTGCATTGTTGATGACGTCATCAATTTTGACGCATAACGACGTTCCTGTGATAATGGAACGATGAAAAATCTGGAAAGCAACACGAATTTCAGATTTTCCCTATTAAGTATGGGAGAAAAAGAATCAAACATGGATCTGTCAAGTGGACATGGATATCTCAACCCCAGTGAAAGATTTTGTCGTCAACCTCGGCAAGCCTCGGGTTGACCAGCTAAAATCTTTCACTCGGGTTGAGATATCCCTGTCCACTTGACAGACCCATGTAAGATTCTATTAATGAAATACATAGAAGATACCAAAGACATTATAGAGCTCTGGTTCCACTATACGTTATTTTTCATTTAACATATTTCAAGAAAGTTTTAGAATCAGATTTAACGGCAGTCCTGCTATGTAAGGTATGTACGTAATCCTTTCCAATTTTTTGACAACATTCAAACTTTGAGAGTGTTATACAATTAAGCAACTTTTAAAATAACAATGATAATAATAAAACAGTAAAACAATATCAACATATGCATCAGCATGTAGAAGTTTGATAAAACCCGATACCATTCAAGAAAGCAATTGCGATACCTTAGTAAATTGTTAAAATGTGGTATAAACTTCAAGTTTATTGAATAATTGAACACAAATGAACCTTTGGTCGGGCGTGTGATACCCTCTAACGTATTATCATATCTGTGTTGTTTTACCAGTTTTCCTGTCCCAGACTCTGAGGATGAAGTCATTATGAGCAGTAACTAGCCTGGTCTTGTCGATGACCCGTATCTTGTCCACTGATACGTCCAGTCCCTTCCTGTTGTCCATCTCGTTGTAGCGTGTTTGGTACTCAGCATCATCACATTCCGCGACCACCTCTCCCTTATAATCTATTCGTAATGGAGATTTATTTCATATTCATATCAATTACATGTATTCCAAAAATATTATTCCATTGACAAAAATATTTATTAACTAATTTTTGTTTTTGTAAATTAAATGTCCAATTTAGCGTGAGATAATGATATTCAATCTGCCTTGGTTATTGTTGCCTTTGAAAACATTTTGATAAAAAAAACATCTAACGATTAAATAAATAGCATTCTATTAAGGTGATATAATTATCAAATGTGTTAAAATACGTTTTAAATTTGAATTTGAAGTCAGATATTGATATTTTCCCATAGCGATAAAGTTCAATCAAACACTGCTTATAAAATAAAGCATTTCATAGTCCTTGCTGGCAAATACATGTAATACGGCGATCTATATATCAATTATACAACGACATTGTGTTTATCCCGTGTTAACACAGTGCTGGTTGGTTTTATTAAATCTGTTAGTATACATGTAGCATGTCTTACCGTTACCAATATTCCAAATGATAATTTTTGTTGGTTTATCATGCTCCTCTAATTCCGCCGGTAAACAGATGTTCTCGTTGTAAGTACTTGGACGTTTTACATCCGAATTGGCTCCGAAAATGAACAGCTGTCCATCGTCAGATATGGCGGCCTTTTTCGGTGGTATATCACTGTACGAGTACTCGAGTGGAATAGAGGCGAAACACTGCAGAGTTCTAATGTCAAATAGAAGCCATGGACCATCTAATATCCGTCCAACTAAGACTGTCCATCCTTTGTTTACCTGGGAAATTTTGGAGAGTGTTCACGACAGCTAGCTAGAGTCACACACGGTTGATTGCAATACGCTACGCTGCACTTATCAACATCGTAGCGTGTAGAACAATTAACCGTGTGTCTCCGGCGATACCGCATGTACTAATTACATTAAAATACTGTAAACAAGCCTATTTTAGCGGCCTACTAATTTCGCGTCCAATACAACAACAGCATTGATCAAAGTATCATAATGACATTTACAGTATACACAATTGTATGAGATGCATGATCACAAAACAATATTATACTTAACGACTATATATCGCTGTACATATGTCCCCATTTCGACGACTGATTTTGTTCTTCTCTAACAGTGTTTGAAACACTTTCATGGCGCTTTATCTTCGCCCTTTTTAAATAACTCGCGAAATACGCAAAAATAAGTTGGTGTACAGTAGCTAGTTGAAAGAAAATATATTTTCATACAGACGACATTGTATATATACCACATTCAAAACATATCGAAAAATAATACAAAATACATACTGCTGCTTGGAATTACAAAATATAAGGTTGAATGAGGTACACGTGGCACTATACAACTGATATGCGTTAGGGTCTTTCATGTAAACACATATATACACATCTTATCGGGCATCCTTCAAAAAACAGACCCAAACACATTGATTTCTCACATGGTTGCCTACCCCTAAATGGCAACGGCTGTTGTCATCTCTCTCCTTTTTAATTTTCTAGAAATACCAGTGTAAAAACAGATACGCATGTATTCGAATTTTTTAAATATTTTGTAACACATATGTTACAGTACACATTCTTTTGTACTGAAATATATTTTGCTTTAAAAATAAAATCGAAATGTCTTTTTACGCAGGAGAAAAAATGTTAAACTTACATAAAATGTCTTCTCAAATTTATTGGGGTATTGCTGGGCAAAACTAGGCCTCCGGATAATCGCTTTGGTCTTTCCGGTTGTGGTGTCATATCTTTTAAACTGTTTGCGTCCTCTTGTGTGAGTTATTATTTCTGTAAAAGACACAATGTTGTCAGCAAGTGTATGTTATAAAATCGTATCTTTAATTGACCGTTAGGTTTTCTGTATGTAAAACATATCGTCGGAGACCCACGGGTGATCGCACTACACTACGCTACACTCACCTGTGGGACAGCACCGCTTCAATGACGTCACCCGTATTAATAGAAACCAAGCAACATAACTCTTTTAAAATGAGAACTCTTCAGTTTGGAGGGAAATATGTACAGCTTCTGTGAAGCGTATGTTACCTCCAATATCATTGGCAAAAAAATCGACAGGAAAATCTGTCGGGACAAATCAGATATGGCACTTGACGAAAGCGGTGCTCTGAGATGGAGCTTTTCCGCAGGTGATATAAGTGTAGCGTAGTGTAGTACAATCACCCGTAGGTCTCCGACAATGTGTAAAACAGTACAATACCTATAACTCGGACTCGCTAAATGTATGTGTGTGTGATGAACTATTCTTATTACGAAATACTATGTAGGTACTCAGAGCTTCGTTATAACCGTGTCTTGATATTAAATGAACAAGTATTAGATAATATCAAGACACTTTCATACGTGGATATGAAGGATAGGGATATTCTACCCGAGGGTCACAAAATGTTGTAAAACTCTAGGCTTACCGAGGTTTTTACAACATTTAGTGATCCTGAGGGTAGAATATACCTATCTTCATATCCACGTATGAAAGAGTATTGTTCTCTCATACCTCGACGTTTTCTTGCAATTTTACTTCTATTAATTTCCGCCATTTTGAAATAAATTCGAAAAAAGGCGACTGCAAGTCAAATCTCCATACATAAAAAAATGTGTGATATTTTCAAGGCAGATACCGTTGTTTGTATCTTTCAAGTAAATCCAGCTTAATTTCAAAACGAAAAAGTTATAATTGTGCCTAGAAAATAGTAATTTTGTTGACACTGTGACGTCACGAGACTTTATTGCATGGGTAGCCATGCAATACAGCTTCAGTTTGACATGGGTATATTGCCCTGTGGACCAGCCAGTATTACACGTGTAGGTATGAGAGAAAGTATTTTCTTTGCCAAAATAATTTTTTCTAAAAAAAAATGTACAGTACACTTTATTAGAGGCAACCCCTATATACTATACAAATATATAGCAAGAAACTACATGCCCAATCAATCACAACAACTGTTAATAAAATAAAATTTACTGAAACATGTTACCATTGACAAGTTTGATTTCTTATTCGTTTTAACAGCTTTCGATATTTAAATTATGCAAACATACTAACTAAGTTCAGCAAATTGAGTCTCACCCAATCAACCAATAGAAAGTTCGAGATCTATTTATTCATGTCCACTGAGACATGTTACATATGAAACTTTTATGGGCAGCGGTAAGCAGTGGTTAAGATGACCAAACATCCTCCACCTCTGGGTCGTGAGTTCGTATCCCGTGTTCGGCAGTTGCCAGGTACTGGGTGTTGTTTGGTAGTTTTTCTCCTGATACTCCGGTTTTCCTCCACGTATAAATTTAGAAGTCCTTAAATAGCCATGACTGTTAATTGGACGTTAAACTAATTAAACCAATTACATTTATGCTGTTACCTGATCCATCTGATTTAACTTCAACATCATCAGTGTAGCCGGAAAGGTCGCCCTGGAACACTTTCTCCAAAGTCATTTTGTCCACATTGACTATTTTCATTTTCCGTGTCACAGTAACTACCACTACCCGCTTATCATCTAAAGCTTTCACTATGCCAGGAGCTTCGTCCTGTAAATAGATATCAATATCAGTCGTACAAATGGTCCATTCCATATACGATAATTCAAACAAATCATGCACTAATGGAGCAACGGAGAGATGTGTATGAAAAAGCAAGCAAAAATTACACAAGATCTATTAATATTGTGTCAGAAAAAGATCGGTGATTGTATATGGTATTTATTTCACTCTCTGTCTTTTCATCTAGTTGTCAAGATTTTAATTTTAATTTACCACTAGTTCTTTAACCTCAATATACAGTGTACGTACCAGCGGAGCCTGACGGACAACCTGTTTTGTTTGGACATCATATATCTGGAGACAACAACTTTTGTCATCTTTCCCGCGTGTTTGGACTACCACCAATACATAGCGTGAACTGTTGTGTAGCGGAATAAAATATCTACAAATAGAAATTAAATTGTAACCCGTAGAAATACCTTTTCAAAAACTGCATGTTATTATAGTGTGAATGAAGAAGAAAGCAATCACACTTAACATATGATTTCAGTATAGACAACATAAGCTCTGTCTATCTCCGTCCAATGAGACAATATGTGTCGGTTACGGCAGTGTGTCAATATAGTAAGGCAATCTCGTTATGTAATAATATAGTATATGTCGTTAAATTAAGATTTTATTCTATTTCCATATGACCAACAAAAGATATAAATACGGGAATTCGACATCCAAAAAGGACGTGTGTAAAGTACACTTTACCGTCGATTAGTCCCAACTTCCGGTGATTATGACGTCATCATTTGACATTATTTTGGTGACGGCATTATCTATATTGACGTGGTGTCATATCTTTTAAACTGTTATTATGTTCCATGATAATTCGCAACTTAGTAAAACAGCTTTTTACCTAATTTTGTGTCCTAAAAGCAGTGTTTGGTTTTTCTTTTCCTTCTCTTCTTTTTCCAGATCCCACACACAGATCGTCGAGTCTTCGTCACTGGCCGTTACCATGGTTTTCCAAGACCAACTCACTACGTCACAGAGATCGCCAACATTGTTGAGGATAGCTGAACGTTCTTTTGTTTCGAGATTCCAAACTACGACCCCAGTTTTTCCGGGAAAGTAAAGCAGATGTCCTTTTTCCGCTATCCTGTAATTTTGGGCATAATCCGACTGGAATCCTGGAATGAAGTAAATATTTCATCAACCGTGTTCGCGGGGATATTTTTGTATACGTAGTTTCACAGGGCATTGGTGTAATCGTGGAAACTCACCCGCGAAATAATAAAAAGAAGATAAATCATTAGTAATTTTACATTCTCGAAATATTAATTCGTTATTGTTTTAAGTTAAAGTTGCAAAATAAACAATAAAAAATATAATCCCTACGGTACCTACAATTATATACGATTTTTGCTTTTAAGTTTACTCTTATATTATTATAATAGCATATTGCCCTAATCGAATGATACTTTGTGATGTACTTCCGGTTCCTCGTCGCCAACACTGTACATATTTATATTATATAAAAGCAAGAATGAGTTGCTAAGTTTCTATAAATGCATATCATATGTTCAGCACCTTTAATCGATTCCAGTTTTTCCCTTGTGTCCAGATCGTATATATGAAGGTCATTGTCCCGTGTGTTAGAGAGGATGAACCTTTTCTCATCAGGTGTGATTACTATGGCATCAATTGTTAGGTCTGTTAAATGCTGTTTCTTCCTTTTGGGGTCAAACACCTCGCACCAATCACTCAGACGCTGATCAGAAAAACTGAGGACTGATATGTAATGCTGCTCAACGTCGGTTACGACTGCATAGTTTTCAGATACTGGAATAGGAAATGATATAACATTGGCAGAACCATCTCTGTTTTAATTTCATAATTTAAGACGTAATAATAATACGAAAAGAACGGACGCATATTTGTATAGGGGACCTGCTTCAAAAGGCTTTGTTCCAACTATGTTTTTATAACAAATCACCCCACATAACAGCAACAACAAAAATCAAACAAATAAAAAAGCTGATGAAGCAGAGGATATGTTCAAAGAGGATAGTTCAACTGATGCAGTTATATTCTATGTGATTGTGTGTAAGGATGTATAGTTGTGTTGTTAAAAACGCAACTGCGTACTCCCCATCTGACTACAAAGACCGAGAATGACATTTCGTCACAACATGTATAATTTCATACACTAAACTTATTTGTTTTGTAATTGTGATGGAATGACACAAATGAATTTCAAGAATCTAAAAAAAAACCATCCATATGACTGGCCAATATGAACGGTCATTACAACTTTGTCATATTCTCTATGAAACGAAATTCTAAGATATCTTGAAACACTCATTCATAATTCCATCTCCACCTATTAATGAGTTATCTGCCATTGTGACGTCATTGGTTTGCGGGCTGAACGTCATAATGTGTTTCGGGTAGACGTTTTGTACGATAAGGGTCAGGCACAGGCTTGGGGTCAGCTATGCTGATTGGTTGGATATTTTTAGTCTTTTAACGTCAGTGTCACGCACCTATAGGGTCATATAGTGCAATTTTAACCCTCCAGCCTTCGGGCTCTATTAGAATCCTTCTCATCCATCATATCAGAGATACTTGGATGAGAGGGGAATTTTCAGTATAACTCAAATATGATCAAACGTTGTTGTCTTACCTGCGATAGCTGTGGGGATATTTTCACAGAACTGCATTGAGGAGTTAGCAATGTTTGCCATTTTCTCACCATCCTTTTCCAAGTTATAGACATGAACATTAACATCACAGAAGAGTGCCAGTAATGTTTTCTGATGTCCTCCCACCGCAGACTGACCCCCAATGTAGTCATTGAGGGTGAACACCACTTCACCCGACTCCCGTATAACAATGTAGCTATCCTCATAATCAACCAGGATCATCCGACCGTCACAAACAAAGCGGACACGAGACGGGTCCTCACCTATACCGTCATAGGTCTTGTGTAGCTTTCCTTCTACCAAGTCCCATGTCTTCACGGAGTTCTCGTCGTCATCTGAGCCTGGAATATTATTTAACTAATCTGTAATACAGGTTTATACAGTACACGTGAAATGCTCATATATTTTGAAACTATGCCATAAAAAGTTAACAGGTCTATTTTCACGAAAAATACAATTCGCGAAATCACATGTGCAGATCGCGAAAATAACCACTCGCGAATAATACAGGTTTGGAGTATCTGAAAATGAAAGAATAATCTTATAGTTATTGACAGCTTACATGAGACCGCAAGTTTGCCGTCCTCTCGGATGTCCACAGATTTGACGGGGCCCCGATGTCCAGTCAGACAGAAGACCAGCTGACCTCCAGGTTTTATCAGGACCTCTTGGTCAGGTAAGAGATAGGGTACACTACTGTGGTTACACTGACGGAGAAGTTCAGTGGCATTCTAAAGCAGTGCAAATTTCGACATTGTTAGAGTAATATGAATCATAACTGAGTGAACATTTTTGATATGTTAAAATAATAATTTTCACATGTTGGGAAAAATATATCAGGTTCATTTTGTGTAATCCCCGCACCTGAACAAATCTTTAACAAACAGCATTGATTAGCGAAATACTGAGACGATCGTATATTAAAATAAACAAATAGTACTAACATTTGAACGAAACAGTAATTCATTATCTGAATGCGTGAATGAGAGTACCCTCATTAATCAGTTATGTAATAAGGTTTTGTACAGGAATGATTTTTTTCTCATAAATTTGATCCGCAATGTCTCTTTGTCATTTCAAAAATATGTCAAATCTAGTTTGGGCAAAATCGGTAATATGGTTTTATTATACTCGCACCTTGTCTCCACATAACCGATCCATTAGTTGCGGGGCCAGTTGAAACAGATCGTACAAGAGAGCGCCCTGTGACATCTCAAGTGCCGCTCCAACAGTCTCCAGCTGGGCATCATCTCGGAATAATTTACGGGCAATCGCAAAGTCATCAAGGATGTGCCTTTAAAATTGACTTTTCTAAATTATTATTCCCATAATTGGTTGCTATAAATGTACATATTACCGCGGTAATTACGTAATTTAAGCGCATTTTAGGCTAGAGCACTTAAACATACTCTGTTTTTTGTTTAAAGAACATTTACTGTACAAATTCACCATTGCGGCTTACTTATAATAATATAAAAATATACTCGAAATAATGTATCCTGAAAACTGAAGGAAAAGATTACTTCTAAAGAAAGGATTAAAGAAAAGAATATAATGAAAGAAAATAAAATGAATCAATTGATGATATTAGCTTTGTGACCGAGACCCTTCTGATCCATTAAATACACTTTATGTGAAAACGAAGGTTATTGAATATTGTCAGAAATTATTTATAAGCTCGCATACCTGACTGATGTAGCTACAATTTTTGCCTGAAGGAATTCAAAGTCCATAAGACTCTTCTTCTTCAGTTCAGATAAATCTCCCGCCATTGCCATATGGTAGGGTGCGTTATTGATGCGTCTCAGGTTGTATGTGTCCCCGTGCATAAGTGGCTGATTCGACACGTGACGATCCTCTTCACCCTTTTTCTTCTTATCGACGTATGGTTTTTTCCTCTCTATGAAGAAGGAATAAATACGGAAACGATACAGAAAATTTTGTCGGAAATTGAGATACGTACAAATTGAAAGTAAAAGGATGTCACAGTCAACTAATTATTACTTTTTTTTCAAATACATCTGGTGTACAACTCACAGCGACACCTGCGATACATATCTAGATCACAGAAACACTTGTCTTACTATTCTAGGTAACAAGCAAAGACAGGAATACTGATAAAGGTTACAGTGACACCTGTCAAACTAATGTAGGTCACAGCGACACCTGTCATACTAATATACTGCCACTGCACAGTACCAATATGTTGCTACTAAGCCCAAAGTATGTTATTTTCTAATATTAATACATGTATTTTCAGATATATAGGCTGTAGCGTAATAATAACACAATCAGAATTCATGCGGTCACAGTAACCCTGGGTTTAAGTCAGTGTGAGAAGTAACTAAAAAATGTTGAATTATTCTTAAAATTGAGCATTTAAATCTGTGAAATGGATTGAAGTGTTGTATTTATCTTTGCACATCTGATTTATCGATAGGACTATTTCATATACTACTATCGTTTAGTCGGTTGTCCACGGCAGCAAACTAGAAGTCAGTGACTCCCGGTATTTCCCGCTAAATTATAGCTGTTCAATCGACTGAAATATTTCTTATGCAGACGTATTTTATTTTCATGCTTTGTTTTTATGTGTTTTCTTTTTCAAATGATAATGACTACTATAAATGTACATATAAGCATATTTTGTGATATATTTGTGATTTATGACAACCCATGCTTATATACATGTAAGTCACAGCGACACCTGTCAAACTAATGGAGGTTACAACAACCAATGTGATACCGATATAGGTCACAGCAACACTTGGCATATGTTTCATATGTAACAAGCTAACATGTGATACTAATATAAGTCACAGCGACACCTGTCAAACTAATGTAGGTCACTTTCGATTATCATGCGTTAAAAGTTTCAAAACGTGTAACTTAGGAAAATCATATCCGTTTTGGACATCAGTTTGTACCGAGAAAGCGGGCCTGATATCTAAAACATAGTAGATTTTGGGCCAAGAACAACATACTTTAAAACACTTTTGATTGTTAGCTATTTAAATGTTTATGTCATGAATATACTAAACATGATATTTTTACTTATTATACTATCTTCTCAGATTACTTTGAATGACATTTGATCTTTCGTCAGAGACCACTAAACTTCATTATACTTATCATAGACCCATGGATGATGCACTATACTACATTTTATAATTACGATAAGTGTAGCGTAGAGTAGTGCAAATAACCATGGGTCGATGCATTAAAACCTACCTTCGGCCCATTTACCGTTGAAGAAGTCAGCGAGGCCGGAGTGGATCAGATGAGCCACTTCCTCACCACAATATCTATCACCTGCCGCTTCCTTAAACTGACGGTGATACCAGTTCAAAACACTGATGCCATCAGATCCTCGTTCAACTATACAACATTATCACAGGTCAAATCATATTGAACTTCAAAGATATATATAGAGAAAGATTTAAGAAAGTTCAAGTAAGATATTAAGTTGTTGTTTTGTCTTTTCTCTTTATTCATTAGACTCTACAAGGTGAAATTATAATTGCTATTATCATGAATGAGATTATGATGAATACGTTGATGAAAGTTACAACAATAAACTTAATAAAAATCATCTTCAACTGTTTTGCCCAATATTACTGACCGCTTACATGAAATTAACAGCCGAGTTTACTAATCATGGATAGGTTATTTAGACTAGATACCTAGGACATTAATTATGAACAGATTAACAGATTTGAAATTTTGAATAACTTTTTAAAAAATTCCATTGAAAATTTCCTATATTAAATTTAATAGTCTGGTAACGTTAGACTAGGATGTTTCTTTATCACTAAGTCACAATTTAATTAGAATTATCACAATAGGGTTATGAAATAAGATTCATTATCAAATATATAATACACCGTATAGCCGGTTATTGTCGCGATTTCGTGGCACATTTTGAGAAATTATTCAATAATACTGTATCTACCTTTCAAATTCATATCGCTAACATATGATTTTCTTGTATTTGTATTTGGATCAAATCGCGAAAATTTTACTCCGCGAAACAATAACTGGCCATTCGGTATCACATAACAACTAGAAATTAATCTTGTCTACGTCCCTGTGATTACTAATAACAATTGTCTGTGATTTAGACAAACACTACTTGCCGATATATTGATGTATGTCTGTCTTCAGTCTGACCAACAGTAGGGGAGGTAACCGCCTGATAGGAGGCTCCCAGTACTGGTACACGTCATTTAGTACGTCATCGTCACATGACAGCACGTCCTCTAGTTCTGACTCTGACACTCCACTTCTAGCTGTGGTATAAGGCAAATAAGCAAATATATATCACAACATATACATTATGTAGTGTCAGCTTCGTATACAAGTCAAATCTAAATAAAATAGTATTAACAGTGATTTTACTATATAGTCTTGCTATCTTGGCTTCACGAGCGTTATATTTACATACACATTACTTGATTAAATTACTATTTTTCGTTTGTCAGCCAATTTTTGTGTATTGTAATGACCCGTTATATAAGTCTGTATTTGAATATTACAGAGTTATCTGCCCCTGCGGATATGTACTGATTATGACGTCATATGTTTGAGAGCGTAACGTCATACTTTCCAGAGAAAACGACGTGGATTTCGCTCACAAAATATTGGCGTCACAATGAATACCTACCCACAACAGATTTTTACTCTGTAATATGCAAAGACGGAACTGGCGAGACATCAAACTAACACCTGTAATAACACTATAATTTTCTAGATGACATTGCATATACTGGGTCGCAAATACATGTACTCACAAGCTGTTAGGTAGCCAAGTGCCCTGGACACCAACATCTGACCGTGTTTGCTTTCCAGTTTAGAAAACAAATATTTGATACTTTCACTGACGGTTTGCTGGAGTATCGTCTCGCTGTCGTGCCAGTAAGAATGCCATTTAATGGCGCTTTCGAACGATAGATTCAGGAACAGCGGCAGAGGGCACTGGTGAACGCACTCGTTCAGTTTGGACATCTGAGAAGGATTGAGTGTCCGATTCCGGGACCGCAGCCATTGTTGTATTATGTTATCTGCTTCTGAGAATGTTAGTTCTGGCACTGATACGAATTGTTCTTGTTCTTTGAACATAGCCTGAAATTGACAATAGAAAATAAGTAATAAAACACCAGCCAACAATATACGTATCATCAGTAGAGTTTAGTCTATGAATTTGTGAAGATGTTGATGCAAATTAATCTGTCGTTGTATCAACTTTTTTATATTGATCATTAGCAAATAGATATGAATATCCGAGCTAACATTGCAGTACAGTTTTCATCCTGGCATCTTATAATAACTCCTTGATAAAAGCATTTTCAAAATCCAAAAATCGTAAAAAACATCAACCCGCGCAAAAACTCTTTTAAATAGTGGTTAAAGTATTTCTTATTCGAATATGTTACCCATTCTGCGCACATGTACCTTAAGTTTGGGAAAACACTCGTCATCTTCTATTGTCGACACTATTAATTTAACGTGTTTGGGAAGAACCCGTGGTAGCCAGAATAAACTTCGGGCGTTAAACGCCACGTCGATTTGGTCCAAAGCATCCAGGATTATAACCAGAGGTCTGGACGTTGAAGCAAATTCCAGTGAAAGTGTCGATTCTTTGGAAAGTTCATTTAGACCCTGTAAGAACATAGCATAACCTTATTCATATACAACAATCGGGTGTTTTGATAAATATCCGATAAACTCACCATTAATGAATTACTATCGTTAGTTTAGAACGTCTATTGTAGACAGATTGTAAAATCATGAATAGTTTGAAGATGCTCGTTCATTAAAACATTCTAATTATGGACTTTGTTTTCATTGCTTTCCGCTTGAGAACAGAATCTAAAAGTTCAGCACTAAAGTATATCGTTTTCTTTTTATGTTTAGAGAACATGGCCCGGTTGTATAAAAGATGATGCCCTTAATTAATTGATTACTTCGTTGACTTTGGTCAAAAAACGAAATCCACGAAAATAAAACCCCCACGAAAATTAATGATTTCACAGTAGTTAATTTCTTCACGAATTTGCAGCAAAACCTTCACTAAAATCAGCAAGTCTATGTGAAGAATGAATTTCTGCAGTTTGTGAAGTAAGAATTACCAGAAATCAGTACATCTTGATTTGCCATTAAACTGTGCCTATTCACTTTTGAGCAAAATGAGCCTCGGTCTTACCTCTGGTAGGTGCGATGTCTGGTTGTATATGGCCTTTATTTGTTGGATGAAACTAATGAGAATCCCAGTGATGTTGGAGCTGTCGGGTGTCGTCCCGATAAACCTATACGAGGTGTGGGAATACAGTGTCATTACAGACGGAGAACAGGTGTGTAACAAATCATCGGTCTGAGTTGTATTTTGATACAATGTTTTGAGATGAATATATATCAGCCAAGCTAAGAGCAAGTCGAATGTAAGCTAATTTTCAATTAAGAATCTAACTGTGATAAGAGAACACTCAGATTTTTATGTTATAGCTCCATAACATAAAAAAATCTATTCATGTTAATCCTTATAATTTCAATTTATTGAAGAGAATCTGTTCACTATTTAATTTTGGGACTCTTTCTTCCATGAATGCATTGCGCCGTTATCTCAGCCAACCTGAAGCAGTGTTACAAACAGCGACGCCAATTTTTCCTTTAACTCTTGAATATGCAAAGACAAAACAGGAAAGTCTTTAACATTCAATGGAATGAGACCCCTCCACGTGGGAGATGTACCTGAGTACGATAGCCGGATTTGTATTCTGCATCCACGACGGAATAAGGCGAGCAGTCATAGCCATCAGTGACGTTTTACCGGAGCCAGAGGCCCCATGGATGATCAGTGGTTTGGTGGCAGTCGGTGACTTGATGTAGGATTCTATTTTCTGTAAGTTAAACCCGACTTTTATTTGGCTACAGCAAAGTGGATTTTATGTGAATTTTATTGTGAATTAATACAAGTTCAATAGCAGAATTCAATTCTAATTGAAAAATAAAGTGTCGATAGCACTAACAATAAAATCCATGCCTACTGAAAGGTATATCTCATTCATAATGCTCAAAACCCGCATGTACGAAAGGAGAAATTAAAGAAACAATAAAATATATATATTAACTAAATCGTCAGATGCTACAGACTATTCCAGGATTCCTTTTCTTTTCTATACCATAATTGGTATCAATTATGCTGCTTCATTAAAATATCTACTTCGTTCAGATTTCAGATTTTATTCCACTCTCAGACATACAGGTATGTAACAGGAGAATACTATACATACTATATGTAGCATGACAATGCATTACAATATGTATTAGTGATGTACATGCTTAATCAATAGTTTTCCTTTTCAAAAAATTTGCATATATTTAATTTACATATATTTGTCAGGTTTGAAAGGTTTACAAATAGTGTCTGTCACTACATACAACCTGACGGTTTTTGAGATCTGATTAAATTATTCCGCTTACCCCAAGTGTTGTTTCTCGTCCACAAAAGTTCTCGTACTTCTGTTGACAGAAACGGACGTGCTGACAACACTCAATTACGAGTGGATTTGAAAGTTCGGTTGAAGATTTTTGCTTGACTCCTTCTTCAATTAACCTTTCCATTTGTGTAATGAACATGTCCGTCATCTGCTTCAGGTATGTTTTATGTTGTCCATTTTCTGGGTTGATACCTGGAAGAAAATTATACGGAAGTAAATAACAGTTAGAGTCCCTTAATATATATGAGCATATTGACAATTTAAATACATTCTAATCAAAGCAGGGAATTACAAGCACTTTCTTACCATCATTTGTCCAATTGACGGTATATTGAAAGATATTTTTCTCTGGCAATGCTGACTTCATCTTCTTCTCCTCAAGGACGTTTAACAGTCGTCTAGATTCTTGCCAGTATTCTTGGCTGTTATCCATATCTAACAAGAAATGCAATGGTGATTAAGTGGATATGAAAATGTAAAATGAAGGACAATATTACAGTTATCAGACTATATACTAACTGTAAAATCAATCTTTTTTTCGCGAGGTTTAATGCCTTAAAGAGTTTTTCCCAGGGACTAAAGTATACGTTTTAAACACATTTGGCGAAACGCAATTGCACTCGTTTTATAAATTGGTTTCTTTCATACGGGTGTAATACTGGCTGGTCTAGGACAATATACTCATGCCGCCAGAGGCTGTATTCCATGGCTACCCATGCAATAAAGCCTCGTGACGTCACGGCGTCAACAAAATTTCTATTTCCTCGGTAAAATTTTAACATTTTTCACACAAACTTAACTGGTTTTACAATAAAAGATGCAAACAACAGAATTTATGTTGAAAATATCATGTATGAAAAATTGACTTTCAGCTGTGGGTTTCTTCGAATTTATTCAAAATGACGGGATATTATAGTTGTAAAATTGCAATAAAACGTCGAGGTATGGAAGAAAAATACTCTTTCATAAGCGGATATGAAGGATAGAGATATTCTACCCTCGGGATCACAAAATGTTGCCAAACCCTCGGCAAGCCTCGGGTTGTACCCTCGGGATCACAAAATGTTGCAAAACCCTCGGCAAGTCTCGGGTTTTTCTACATTTTGTGACCCTTGGGTAGAATATCCCTATCCTTCAAATATCCTAATGCTATATTAATGAAATGAATAAACAAAACCAAATCATTTAGGAATTAAAGGGCTTGTATGAGCAAAAACATACATATATATATATATATGTAATCATGATATCGGTATGCATAGTATTGTGCCGTGTCTATCCTATATCAATGTTTTGAGATTCCATTCACTACGAGTTACATGTGTACCTCTATTGCGGTTATAGGCATCTATTGGACCTCATTTTGTGTTGGCTTATATCACATTATCTATGAAAAGTATGATATTACGCTTTTATAACGTCATAATCAAAACATACCGACAAGGGATAATATCTGTGATGTATTTAAAATGAGAATTAGCATTTTCAATATATCTTGTTTACTTACATACCTATGAACTTCTTTACATGTTTCTGATCAGGATTTTTAAAGTTTTCAATCCCGTTGATCTTTCGCCAAAACCAGAGGCAGTGTTTCTCAGGCTCAGTGATGTCTAGGAGGCCGGCCCGAACCTCTTTTTCTGTGACTAGTAATACATATCAAACAGAAACTTGAAGATAAATTTTGCAATATTGTAGCCCATGCATTAATTTCTCTCCGATAGGAATGTAGTGATTATTACAAGATTTGTTTTATTATTATTACTTGTCTTCTCTCAGTTGACTTAGATATTGACAACTATTTATGAAAATAGTCCAGTGTTAGTTTTATTACATTTGGACAAAGGCGCATAAGCATATTAATACATGTAGCAGCACTATCGATAATTAAATATATACAGCTGAACCAGAAATCGCGAGGATTATTTAAGCATTTTGCGGGTTTTTTCATGACGACATACTGAATGTTGTCAACTTTTTTCAAATCTTTTGATTATATACAGAATTAGATACAAAGTATCAAAATGAACATTTTGTTGACTACTGGTGAATTCACTAGATACTAAGTAAAGCTAGAATCGTACTAGAAACGTAGTAATCCTCTGCTTCCTTTTCAGGCAGACTTATGCGGGCAGCCTTATCGAGTGTAGTTCTGATGATACCCGACTCCCGATACCACTCTTCTTTAGCCGCTTTAGATAAATCCCTGTCCTCACTTTTGTAGTCCAGCAGAACCCGACTGATGGGCTGGAGCACATATTCTGGCGGTATAGCGTTGTCATCACGAACATACCACCTGTGTTATTACATACATCGGATAACTCGTTATTAATAAAGGTTAAATTAGGTGATTATCGCAACAAAGTTAGTATGAGTTTGTAGTATAAATCTATTCAATCTGAAATCAATCTGATTGAAATTGTACTTGCAATTCTGCTCCATCACACATACGATGTTTTGCTGAACCATATCGTGGAGTATCTTAGTGGAGCGGAATTTGGGGTCTAATTTATAATTTCTATATGGATGTTGAGCTAGGATATGTAGCTTATTTTAACACAACTATGATTTTAGAAAAGCGGTCAAATGGCCCAGGTAAGCTTACACATTGAAATATGTCAATCATGGAACCTGTTCAAAAACAAAATGGCAAATGACCTACTTGTTCAGAAGGGTTTTGTCTTCATCAGTCTCTACTACCCCAAGAAGGGTATTGAATTGATTCACTTCAATAGTCCGTGGAGGCGCTCGGTAGCCGTACTTGTTAGCAAGAAGCGACTATACAAAAAAAAGCATTGGTTAAAGGCTATTAAACAAGAACTGTTGGAGAACAGCAAAGGTCGCCTATTCAGAAGAACTCAAAAAAAACCTAAAGGGCCCCAAATTGGTTGTTTTATCACGTTCAGCATCCATACACATTAGGAAAATAAGATCATAAACATTTATGATGACTTAAGCTTAAACAATTGACAAAATAGAAATTTGCTCAAAAACTTAAACATGGAAATATGACAAATTAACAGACTCAAAAACACCCTAAAGGGCCCCAAATTGGTTGTATTATCACGTTCAGCATCCATACATATTAGGAAAATAAAATCATAAACATTTATGATGACTTAAGCTTAAACAATTGACAAAATAGAAACTTGCTCAAAAACTTTAACATGGAAATATGACAAATTAACAGACTCAAAAACCTCTAAAGGGCCCCAACTTGGTTGTATTATCACGTTCAGCATCCATACACATTAGGAAAATAAAATAAACATTTATAATGACTTAGGCTTAAACAATTGACGAAACAGAATCTTGCTCAAAAACTTTAACGTGAAATGGAACACCAACGCTGACGCCGACGCCGGGGTGACAACATTAGCTCCCCCTATTCTTCGAATAGGCGAGCTAAAAATTAGTCAATGGTTTGACGGCCGGCGAAGATAAATTATTAATATGTATATTGTGTGATCCTAGATCTTCATCATCAGGGTTACAATCATACGCTATAGTGGTGAGTGGAGAGCGTACATGTATGTACGTGATCGTAACACCTGGAGATCGAGGATGAAGTAGTGAGTCACTTTCTTATAACTGTGATGTTCGACCGTGGTACCTTGGAAACAAAACTTCCAGAAAATAATCCTCATGCGTATCTTCATAGTGATATATAATATTCATATGAAATACATTTGAAATAGTTCGACACGTTAGGAAGATTTGTTGTGGGCGGAATTGTTCTTCCTTTAATTGTCTTAACAAAGAGCAATCAAACTGTCTGTGCCTTAAACACTGAACAAGTCATTTGAAGTTGCATTTCAATTATTTATGTTTAAAGAGAGTTGTTTTTAAGAATATGATGGTTAATGCAATGTTTATTTGTCGTTTACGACCAATTAATGACACAGCCTTAACTACAATATATACTTACAATGAATTTGGGACCTGTTGAGAGTTTCTGACACAGCCCCACTTACATTACATTAATGTATATACTTACGGTGAAGTTGGGACCTGTTGAGAGTTTCTGACACAGCCCCAGTAACATTATATACTTACGATGAAGTTGGGACCTGTTGAGAGTTTCTGACACAGCCCCAGTAACATTATATACTTACGGTGAAGTTGGGACCTGTTGAGAGTTTCTGACACAGCCCCAGTAACATTATATATTTACGATGAAGTTGGGACCTGTTGAGAGTTTCTGACACAGCCCCAGTTACATTATATACTTACGGAAGTTGGGACCTGTTGAGAGTTTCTGACAGCCCCAGTTACATTTATACTACGAGAAGTTGGGACCTGTTGAGAGTTTCTGATACAGCCCCAGTTACATTATATACTTACGATGAAGTTGGGACCTGTTGAGAGTTTCTGACACAGCCCCAGTTACATTATATACTTACGATGAAGTTGGGACCTGTTGAGAGTTTCTGACACAGCCCCAGTTACATTATATACTTACGATGAAGTTGGGACCTGTTGAGAGTTTCTGACACAGCCCCAGTAACATTATATACTTACGATGAAGTTGGGGCCAGTTGAGAATTTCTGACACAGCCCCAGTTACATTATATACTTACGATGAAGTTGGGACCTGTTGAGAGTTTCTGACGCAGCCCTAGTTACATAATGTACATTATATAATTACGGTGATGTTGAGAGTTTCTGATACAGGCGTAGTTGTATTATATACTTACGACGAAGTTGGGACCTGTTGAGAGTTTCTGACGCAGCCCCAGTTACATTATATACTTACGTGGATGTTGGGACCTGTTGAGAGTTTCTGACACAGCCCCAGTTACATTATATACTTACGATGAAGTTGGGACCAGTTGAGAATTTCTGACACAGGCGTAGTTCTTGCATACATAGATCGGTGGTAGTGTGATCATCAGATGCCTCATTTCTTACTCCCCACCTCATGTCGACCACCTGGAACTCGTATCCCTTCATCTGACAGAACGCGCGCAACTCAGGGTACGCACGCGCCATCCATGTGTTTCTCTCGTGCATCGTATCTGAAATAATGCAAAATCAAATAAATCTAAATGTTCAATTTTCTTTCTTTTTTTTTTCGTTAGTCAGGATATTCGGATATATTATGGTGATTATCCAATCCATATAGATCTGACGCTTTAACTATATTGAATGAAGTGATAGGCAAGAAACAAATAGCGACCATGATAGGAAATGACAAAATTAGAATATGAATGATCTGCAAGGATTTTTTTCCAGATATCAGTCTTCGACGGATACTTTATCTGTCTGTTCAGAGCCAAATGAACAGTTTATATTATGTTTACGTTAAAAGATGTCAACAAATGTGTTCGTCTTTCCAACACTGTTCCGGACCAGAAAATATGCTAGTCGTATCTACGTACGAACTGCAATTCTAAATTAAAGCTGCTTCCTGTCAGTACCCAATACAGCAAAACATATACGTGTATGCAGTAAGTGTATTCTGACAATTCTAATGCTGGTTACAGCATAGTGTTTTTTCCATTGTCCGTTATCCTATTTTCCGAATGCCACGAGGACTACTCAATTAGTTATCAGTTTAACTTATTTTCGGCTGAGATCCACTTCTTCTTTTGGATGACATTGCCTTCTAGTGTAATGCACTTAGACCAACGGTGTTTGAGTGTCATTTCCATTGGCCCACTCCTCAACTGCCGTCATGTCATCTTCGTCGCACAGAAAAGGACGTCCACGTACCTGCACGGTATATCCTTTTTCATGTTTGAGAATAGGAAACAAGAGGCCCATGGGCCTTAACGGTCACCAGAGTTCAGATACAGAATGAAGCAAAGACATGCATATAAACACTATATATTTGTCCATCAGGCCCTTGAAGTCAGTCAGTGATTTTATAAATTTGACTTTTTAATCTATGAAGATTATTTGGTTCCATCAAATCTGTGAATTCAGAAGAAAGATTTTTGAAATGTTATCCATTTTGACCCCTTTTGGCCCCACCCCTCTGGCCCCTGGGGGTCGGCCAGGACCAATATGGATATGATGTTAAAATGCTATCTCAGGCTAATAATTCTAACCCAGATTGACTAATTTCCTATGAAAACTATGCAAATAATGTTCCTAAATGTGTTTTTCCTATATAAACTATAGTAAATTTGACCCCATCCCCAGGGGAAAATCTGAGATCCCAGGGCCATGATATTCACAAATTTTTGTAAAGGGCCTTAAGACCTTCCAATCTATCAAGAGTATCTGGTTCCATCAAATCTGTGAATTCAAAAAGAAGATTTTTGAAATTACCATTTTGACCCCTTTTGGCTCCGCCCCTCTGGCCCCTGGGGGTCGGCCATGACCAATATGGATATGATGTTAAAATGCTATTTCTGACTAATTATTCTAACCCAGTTTGACTAATTTCCTATGAAAAATAGGCAAATAATGTTCATAAACGTGTTTTTGACTTGACCCCCTCCCCAGAGGGAAACATGAGACCCCAGGGTCATATTATTCACAATTTTTGTAAAGGACATTAAGACCTTTCCATCTATGCAGAGTATTTGATTCTACCAGTTCCAGAATTTAAGAAGAAGATTTTTGAAGTTTTAGCCTATTTGACCCGTTTTGGCCCCGCCGCTAAGGCCCCTGGGGATCAGTCATGGAAAATTTGGTAATAAGATTCAATGGCCATCACATAGGGATAATTCTGACTACAATTGACTAATTTCCTATTATAATGACTAAATAATGCTCAAAAATGTGTTTTCCCTATATAAACTACAGTAAACTTAACCCCCTCCCCAGGGGGAAACCTGAGACCCAAGGGTCATATAATTCACAATTTTTGTACATGTAGAGGACCTCAAGACCATTTCCAGAATTTCAGAAGAAGATTTTTTAAGTAATAGCCTATTTGACCCCTTTTGACCCCGCCCCTAAGGCCCTTTGGGGTCAGTCATGGAAAATTGGTTAATAGGATTCAATGGCCATCTCATACTGAAAATTCTGACAATATTTGACTCATTTCCTATTACATAATACTCAAAAATGTGTTAAACTATAGTAAACTTAACCCCCTCCCCAGGGGGAAACCTGAGACCCCAGGGTCATATTATTCACAATTTTTGTAAAGGACATTAAGACCTTTCCATCTATGCAGAGTATTTGATTCTACCAGTTCCAGAATTTAAGAAGAAGATTTTTGAAGTTTTAGCCTATTTGACCCGTTTTGGCCCCGCCGCTAAGGCCCCTGGGGATCAGTCATGGAAAATTTGGTAATAAGATTCAATGGCCATCACATAGGGATAATTCTGACTACAATTGACTAATTTCCTATTATAATGACTAAATAATGCTCAAAAATGTGTTTTCCCTATATAAACTACAGTAAACTTAACCCCCTCCCCAGGGGGAAACCTGAGACCCAAGGGTCATATAATTCACAATTTTTGTAGAGGACCTCAAGACCATTTCCAGAATTTCAGAAGAAGATATTTTAACTAATAGCCTATTTGACCTCTTTTGACCCCACCCCTAAGGCCCTTTGGGGTCAGTCATGGAAAATTGGTTAATAGGATTCAATGGCCATCTCATACTGAAAATTCTGACAATATTTGACTCATTTCCTATTACAAATGATCAAATGATACTCAAAAATGTGTTAAACTATAGTAAACTTAACCCCCTCCCCAGGGGGAAACCTGAGACCCCAGGGTCATATAATGCACAATTTTTGTAAAGGACCTTAGAACCTTTCTATCTATGAAGAGTATTTAATTCCATCATATCTGTGAGTGGAGAAGAAGAGTTTTGAAATTTTAGTCAATTTTACCCCTTTTGGCCCCTCCCATAGCTCCCTGGGGGTGGGGACCACATAATTCACAATTTTGATTGGCCTTATGCCTTAGAAGGTTTGTGCAAAATTTCATTGAAATTGCTTTAGCAGTTTTGGAGAAGAAGTCGAAAATGTAAATTGTTTACGGACATACGACGGACGACGCACGACGCACGAATACGGACAAAAGGCGATTAGAATAGGTCACTTGAGACTTCGTCTCAGGTGACCTAAAAATCTCAACTAGGAACTTGGTCAAACACATAAGCCTGCAAGATGTAGTATTAATTCGTACTCGTTTCACTCAACATGATTTTAATCGGTTGCAACTTTACTAGTGTGGACTTTCGCGTTGTCTGTCATGTTGCAGTAAAATACAGTTTTCCTATCCTTTTTGCACGGATGGTGGTTCTCAAGTTTGCATAGTACACAGTAGTTTTTGTATTTCTCATATTTGACAAGTACAACATCCTAACCTCTGTTGCTATCACCTTAATTATCAGCAATTTTGTCGAGTTTTGGATTTATTTGGCATCGTTGACCTAGGCCCTAGAATCTATAACGACTCTGAGCTAATTCGCTGAATCATAAACCACGTCTCATCTTCACATACCAAACGCAAAAATAACAATCTTTTGACCTGAAACACGCCACCAAGTTGCTGCATATTGAAACTGTGATTCCCATTTGTGCATTACTCAAGGATTTTGAGACCCAAAGACTGTAAGATTGTGCATGCCTAAACGATTGTTAAGATTGTTGAAAAGTTTTTATGTGAAAAGCATATGATACCTACGTTATTCCTTCCACTTTAATTCGCCTATTGGGGTATACCAGATCCTGAGCTTCTTCATCGGTGAAATCTAGTGAGCGTGTCACCTTCCAAAGACGTTCTACCGCGTTTGAACTCCACTACCCATGATATGACATGATCGCATGGTACAGAAGACCCATAAACTTCGGCTAACTCGTCGAGTATTTCGCCTGTTTAACTTTTTAAAATGTTTCATCGCCACATTATGAGATGGTACATGTACTTTACTTTACATGAGACGCATATCTTTGTTTCTCTAGTCATGTTTGCATTCGATATATATTTATATACTGTATATATTAGATTAAAGAACGACTTTGATACGCGTGCAATTTTGTACTCATGTAAAAAACATTGAAACGTGCACAGTGTATGGAAATCGTGAATCGGAAATAGCTAGAAGAGCTGTATTTTAAAATATCCCACCTTCATAGAAACAAAGGGAAGTAACTCTGGTAGATCAGAATGGTATATATGTATATTAATTAGGACTTTAATAAATATTCCAAACTTTTTCATTGTCATACTTACCTGTAAATGTACTACTAGTGAAGATCCGGACAATTCTGCTCTTTGACGGGACATCAATATTCACGTTGCCTGTAAGGAACTCATTCACGACTCTCCTATCAAGTTTCGCCTCCGTTTTATCTCGCTCAATTCGTAAAATTCTCTTCTGGATACTCTCAGTTCCCGGTGGTTGCTTTTTGGCATTCCTAAAAACACAAATAGTTGGTACCAATATGTTAACCATACATACTATTTTCATTGTAACTAGATCATTTTAGTTAGTTTAAAAATAAAATTTTCTCGTATCAATTCATTATTGTAAATAATTTAACCCGCACAAATATCATTTTGATGGTACTTACAATGGACTTCCGTCTAGCCCTGCAGGTAGGGCGTAAGAATTGTACCTGCTGCCCCTATTGCATGATCGTAAAAGGCGACTAAATTTAGGATCTTATCTTTTCTCTTCTTCCTAACTGACTTTATTCTTCCTAATGCCTCACTTGGCACCGCCTCACTTTTGGCCTTGAGTTGAGCGTTCGCCCCTGTGAGGAAGGCTCTGGGTTCTGTCCCCTGGCCGAGACACACCAAAGTCTATAAAAGTGGTAGTTTCTGCTCCTGCTTAGCGCTCAGCATACAGGGAGTGGGACGACTGGTTCGCCCGTTGTCAGTATAATGTGACCGGGTGGGGTGTGTTGCTTGTTGTCTTCGGCAGCATGCTTCAGTGATATAGCACTATAAAAAGGGCAACAGTTCCACTATACAAGAAGACACAACATGAATATACCGCAGTCTCCCAAAACACGCACCTCGCACAACATACACGCAACGCACAGCATATATGGGAGGCCGTCCTTACATGACCATGGCTGTTAATAGGACGTTAATTAATCAAACAAACAAACAAACAAACAATAGTTCTAGTCAATAATAATTTTTGTCCGGATCGTGAGTTTTCCGGAATATCGACGTCCGGATAATGTATATATATATCGCCGATCATCCCGATTCCGTATTCGATTCTGTATTTGCATATTACAGACTTATCAGTCCTTACATGTAGGTATTGATTATGACGTCATATGTTTGCGAGCGTAACGTCATACTTTTTTTGCACTCACAAAATAATGACGTAACAATCGACACATATGCAAAGACGGAACACTATTCATCAGAGATTTGAATGCTAGATTATATATATATAATTCAATTTTGCTTAGTCGATCAGTATATAACAATTTAGCTATACAAAGTGGGTTTGAACTAGTAACCTAGAGGAGGAGGGCCAGTGGTAGAATTCCGGGGTGCATGTATGAATCGAGCTAGTAACGAGATACGATTTAACGCAATATATAATCAGGTCGACTGAATTACCATATATGGAAGAGACAAAATTTCTGTGCGAGTTATTCCCCTTGTAGTCATGCACGTGATTTGTACGCAAATTGGTCAATGAAAAATGTGATTTATGAACAAAATTCGTTTACTAAGCATAGCAACGCGTAGTATTTTCAGGAGGCACTGTCTTTAATTTCCCCTGCGAACCACAATTTTGATGATATAATTTGTAAATGAAATCCATCGTGTGTATTAATAAATTATAAACATTTTCACCGCACGCCGATTTCGGGAAATGCAATAGTGATTTTAAATCAACATATGTCTATAATACAGCCAACAAAACAATCAATACGTGTTTAACTATTCAATTTTAACTATGGGTAAAGATCATTAATCTGTGATACTTCATTTATCTGTTCGACTACTACATATGTACTTAATATCAATGGGGACAACCTACGTCATCGGAAGTGATATCGGGCACACAAAAACAATGAAAAAACGCCCGCTTCAAGATGAAAATCGGCTGAAATTATGACATAAAAGCAATGCATCTTCTAAACCTATCGCGCGTCAAAGACAGTGTATTGTTAGAGACTCTGTGAAACTATAAGATATCGTCAAACTAGCTCAGATAATGCAAACACCTCGACACAATATTTTTCGACAGCAGGGATATCGGTCACATTTTATTCAATAAAACGTAACAAGTTGTAAAAAAATAAATTTTGCTGCCACAAAACCGTCCCATTTACTAATATGTAATATATGACTATTGAAAGAAAATATTTCATTCATTTTATCTTCTAGTGGAGAAACATAGACGGTGCTTAATTAGAAATTATGAAAGTGATATCGGTCACACTTAGAACTTTAGGGGTAACGGTCACATCCAAAATTACGAAAACTGAATATTACAGCATTGTACATGTAGTCGTTATTTACGCATTCATGCAACTCCAGTGGAAAAGCGCCAATACACTTTCATTGAATTTATCTGATCTTGAAAGATGACTTTTTTACCGATTATCAGCAAATGGTTGGCGAGCTATAAAAAACCTTTCCCCCATTGTCATCCATCCGTCTTTTGTTTCTGTTATTTCTCTGAAAGTACTGGAGGGGTTTCATATGTAGATCCAGTTATGTATAAAATATTTCGGGATCAATCAGAAATCGAGATGGGAAACAAGAAAACATCATTTGTTTCGATACAAATACATGTATTTGCCAGAGTGTATTAAGGATCTATTTTAAATTCCATGTTTAGAAAGTCATTTTTCTTGATTCTAATAGTTGAACTTGCTGCTATGGTTCAAATTCCACATGTGAGCATAGTTATGCATATTTCATTTTGGGACCGATCCATTGACACAATGGCCAACTGGTAGTCATCTTTGGTTTTCATATAGGAGTTATTACCCATATTTATGTACTTAATGGACCTTCTGGAATTTTATAAGTACTATCTCTCTCTTTACCATTGTTGTGCATAATGCACCAATTAAAGCACGGTAGTCGACAACTTGAAGTTCGTTGCCATGTAGACATACAATTATCAAATATCTTGTTTGATATAGATATTTTGATATTTATTTATGTCATAGGGTTGTATTTATTAATGCTCATTTTCGGGACAGATAATATTACTAAATATTGAATATTTGGCTATCTTGGAAATTTTTGACTTCCACGGTGCTTAATAGCATTCATATACATGTAGATATATTTACTTTTTCACTGCAACCCCACTATTTATACTTACCAAGTGCATTTGACATTCAGGGTTGCATGATCTGCTATCCGCCTATTTTCGTGTAACGTCATAATTTGTGTGCCATCGATCACATTAACTATAGTTGTTTCGTCCTTGACGATATTGCTTTTTTCCTTAGATATGAAATATCTTTAAATGTTATCATACAATTGTTATGAAATTAAAATGCGTCCAGTTGACAATTAGGGGAGCATGAACGCCAACTGGACATCGGCTAATTCAACATGAAGCGCTAAAGATATTGGACCCACATATCAAATTGACTAATTTGCAAATCCAATGGTAGACGTCACGATATTTCCTGGCCTCTTGTTATCGACTGATTTGCTTTTATAATTTGTTTGCGTATGATCATTTGTGATATTGTTGTTAAGATATATTCTATTTACCTTTTCAACCGTTATAGTGTGTTTATTTGTATAAAGCAAATTATTGAGTTGAAAATCTTTGGAGAAACTATCAGTGAACTGTCATGAAGAACTGTACAAACGCTATCAGCTAAAAACCCTCAGTGATCCTGTCTATCATGTATTCACGTATCTCTGTTGATTATAGATCAGTGTGGTTTTCCTTTTGTTTACATCGGATGCCTTTACATCTTTAAGTTTTATGTAGTTTCTTATACAATATTGTCACTGCGAAGTTTTTAAATTATAATTACTTTAACACAGAAACGTACTTCAAATAAGTACAATGGTACTACATGGAGATGTAATTTGTCTTGGTAAGGGTTGCCCCAGTTCCACTTTGCTTCAGCAAGCATTCCACGCAAAGGCAATGCAAGA
Organism: Argopecten irradians; assembly: GCF_041381155.1. Classification (NCBI taxonomy): domain Eukaryota; kingdom Metazoa; phylum Mollusca; class Bivalvia; order Pectinida; family Pectinidae; genus Argopecten; species Argopecten irradians. Next base: position 24,924,124 of record NC_091142.1, on the reverse strand, counting down.
ACAAATGGGTATGTACAAATACATGTATAGACAAAAACAAAACAATATACAGTGTACGAATAACCAAAGTATTCAGCAAAAAAACCAGTTACGATAATAGTTAATGATGTTTCATGTATCTCGGTGGTATTTCCTCTTGAATGATTAGATAAGGAAAACCAAGCTGCAATATTTCAGCAATCTTTACGAAGCGACAAACCATTTCAAAAACTTTGGATTTGACCGTTACCATGTGAACGACATTCTTTTCAAAAACAACAAAACGCCAATTATACAGGTACGTCACTTATGAAGCGGATAAAAATGAACTATAGTTACTACTTGAAATATAAGGTAATTTATATCAGTAAATAACAATAAAGTTACGAAATTTACACTTGACATATTTTCAGTGAATAAATTGTGACCGATAGCCACACTGTCAAAACAAAAAACGGACGGATGACGAGCAATGGACGAAAGGCGATTTCAATAGCTCGCCAACCATTTGCTGATAGTGGGTTAAAAGTCGTCTTTCAAGATCAGATAAATTCAATAAAGGTATTTTTGCGGCGTATCCACTGGAGTCGCATGCTGCTTAAATAACGACTACATGTACAATGCTGTTATATTCAGTTTTAGTTACTTTGGATGTGACCGTTACCCCTAAAGTTCTAAGTGTGACCAATATCCCTTTTAATATTTTTTAATAAAGCACCGTCTATGTTTGTCCACTAGCAGATATAACGATTGAAATATTTTCTTTCAACATTCATATATTACACTTTAGTAAACGGGACAGTTTTGTGACAGCAAAATTTGTTTATTTACAACTTATAACGTGTTTGTGAAAAAATGTGACCGATATCCCTGCTGTCGAAAAATATTGTGTCGAGGTGTTTGCATTATTTGAGCTAGTTTGACGATTTCTATTAGTTTCACAGAGTCTCTAACAACACACTGTCTTTGACGCACAATAGATTTAGAAGATGCATTGCTTTTATGTGATAATTTCAGCCGCTTTTCATCTTGAAGCGGGCGTTTTTTCATTGTTTTTGTGTGCCCGATATCCCTTCCGATGACGTAGGTTGTCCCCATTGTTTCACGGGCAATACATTATATCGAAATGACCAAATATTTTGTAATATATATAATACATAACAAAATCTCTCAAATCATTTAAAATTTCTCTCTAAGTTTTCTTTTCTTCCATTTTTAAGTTTCACATCACATATTTTATATCGCACGAGAAAGTTATTCAATGTATTTCTATAAAACCACATTCTACCATGCGACGTTCTGAATACACGAAGAATTACAGTAATTTATATGCTTATAATTAATTTTTCTTTGTTTTCATACCAAATCTGGCTTTCTGATTGGCCAATATTTTTTTTGCATACCACAATGAAAAAAAAAAAATCCGAGAATGGCGCGAAACCCCGACGTTAACGTGACGTCACAATAGAGACATTGACGTTGCGTATTGATTCGGAAAAAAGAATCCCTTGAAAAACCACTATAATGTTACATTTAAAACATACTTCATTTTATCAAATAGAGTATAAAATTAATTATAAGTATTGATGTCACTATTTTTTAATTTTATCGGGTTATGAAAAAAAAAAAAAATTGCAAACTTTTGTGAGAATCCGCTACGCGGATTCACACAGTTTGCAAACAATTTTTTTTTCATACCCCGATAAAATTAAAAAATAGTGACATCAATGCTTAAATGTGTAACATCAAATTATGTGGTCAAAAAAAATATATATAAATATAGATATAAATATAGACCCTACTACAACTCCATGTAACAGTCGACCGGATCCGTAAAGTGTCGTAGATAAATTTTAATGTATATTTAATGAACTTTTTTTTTTTTTTTTTTTTTTAACAATTTAATATCTTGTAAGTATATAGGTTATGTACATAATGATAACCAGAAGTGCATTTTGTTTTATTAGTAATATTGTTAAATTATTTTTTTTCTTACCAAAATCGTACTAAAACCACCTGAAAATTAGTGTAACTTTTGTAACGTAAGATCAAAGTTTTTCTCTTGTATTATTTATTAGTGAATCTAAAAACCCTTAATTGTACTTAAGGATGTACTCCTCTGAGAAGTCAAAATTTTCTTGTATTAAACTTTTTTTCTCATATAGATTTTTGGAAATAGGAGTTCATGCCATAAAAGAAAATAGAAGAAAAAACATATGTCCGTGTGCTCTTTTTTGAGCTATTGTCACTCAAAGATACCTAATTGACAAAATATTGGATTTTATGGCAATTTTGCCGTTTTGACCATATATACAATAGATTAAAGCCATAATTTCCGAATGAGGTGTTTGATATGTATAGATGTTTGTAGAATTTATTTTCTAGTACTCTTCTTTAAAAATATACCAGTTTTGATCAATAAGACTTACATTTTTTCTCAGAATAACAACATATGCTACCCCTACCCCTTAATTTTGAGCTTCAAAATGCACCATTTTCAGCAATTTTTGCCAAATTTAGCCCTTTATGAAAAAGTATTAAACTTTTGTTAATATTTTGCATATCAACAGAGAAAGGGTTGTTCTTTCTAAATCAGGCAGAAAAATGGGGGGTCCGTGTGCTTACTTTTTTGCCCCATTTGAATATCTGTTATTTTTCAGTATTTTCGAGTAAAAAATAATTGTGCTCAAATTACCATTAAATGTAAAAATAAAGAGACAAAAGTGTATCATATCACACATTAATGCTAAATATTTTAATTACCACGAACCCAGTAAAGATTTACAGCTAAAATTACCTCGATACAGCTAAAAATACTGGCGCAGTGATGATTTAAGTAAAAACAATTTCAGTAGAAAATGGTAAAACTGTGGCTCTACTCAAAGCGAAAAAAGACACAATTTCAAAATGGCCGCCAAATGGGCCATTTCTTAAAATCCCCATATAAAAAAATCTACTAAAGCTAGAAATGTAATTTTTTGACAAAATTTGCAACTGGTAACTTCCTACAGATATTGATAGATTTTATTTGAAAATCTCATAACTTCTTTGATCTATGTCGAAACGAGACTTCAACGGGACTGAAACCTGAGAAGAATACAACCTTAAGCACATACATAGGTACATCTGCCTCTCTAATATATGTTTCTGATTATCACAAACTCTTAATTCAAATACCCTTTTCAAATCGTCATATTTCTTGAAAACGATATGCGGTGAATGTATCGTAAAAATGAAACAAAATACCATAAAAGTAAACTAACAGCAAATCCAAAATAATTTGTGACAAATAAATTTTGTAATGTATTTTGTATATTACTTCAACATTTGTTTATGGAGTTTGTTTATAGTTAAAATGAAAGGTCTGATAACGTACTGATTGTGTGGTTTGCATTAGCTGTAATATAAAACAGTAGATTTAAATCATTATTGTTAAAAAACGCCGAATTTCCCGAAATCGGCGTGCGGTGAAAATGTTTATATTTTATTAATCCACACGATCAAAATTGTGGTTCGCAGAGGAAATTAAAGACAGTGCCCCCTGAAAATACTACGCGTTGCTAAATCACGCTTTCCATTGATCAATATCCTTACAAATCACGTGCATGACTACAAGGGGAATAACTCTCACAGGAATTTTGTCTGTTCCATATATGGTAATTAAGTCGACCTGATCATGGGTAACACTTTGTGATGAGTCATCGAATAAATCATGGGATAGTATGATTCCGGTAGGTCCATGTCAGGAATTTAAAAACTCAAATTATACGATTTTCAATAGTTAAAAATCTTACCATGAGAACACCAACTTACTGTCATGCTAAAGGTTAAATCATGCTTGTAACTGTGTAAACAATACACATTTAAATCGCCAATTTTACAATATAGCTATTTAAAGCAAAAATGATAAAACCCAGCAGTAGTTATTGGCGCTTCATGAAAGGCAGACTAGATAACAATAAATAGTCATACCCGTTGAATAACCCTATTCAGATCATTAAAATATAAACAAGGGAAGCGTAAAAATAAAATATCGGATCCGTCCGACTGTACAGCCATGTCAGACAATGTTCCTTGGCTGAATTTACCTCTGCCACTAGCAGGCAGGAGAACTGTTACGGTGTTTATGATACAACTCGCTGTACGTTTATTGATTTTACTGACAATGACATTTATGTTATCATGACATAATGTAAAATATTACACCGCCGTTTGTGAGTCGTTTGTATACTGCATTATAAGGATCACCTTGAATAGTTTAAACTCATTAACTGTATACTGAGTATACTGTAATTATTTCACTTTTCACATTAAAATAAATTCAAGTTATTCGTTTTAAAAAAAATGGACATTGCATTAATCTGATTATAAATCACAAATCTCTATTCCCATTTCTTTTCACAGAGAGTCTGACAGCATCTCTTTATGTCCCATGTACTTTCATTTCTAAAATGCATATTTTCCATCTAGGGTACCGGCTGAAGATATTTCATCACAGCATGCACAATCCCTCAATACTCCAGGGGTTACTTTCACTGTCGTTAAAATATTCACCCCATTAACAGCCTTTAGATTTACTATGAGATAGTCCATGGGTGAATATAATCACGACAGTGAAAGTAACCCCTTGAGTATCGTGGATGCGCATGCACTAGATATGCATTTAAATACACCGTATCAAGTTTGTTCTTCGTGTTGAAAAGCGAAGAAAACTATTTTGCCATGTTGTCCTTCAGTTTTGACGTCATGCCATTGTTTGTGACGTCATGTATTTTTGTTTTATATCATGACGCTACCAAGGATCATATTCCCTGACTTAAAATCACTTAAAGTCATTTTAAATACACCAGTGATTATTACATGGGTGAAGTCCCTGGAAATCAGTCAGAATATGTGAATATGCATGTAGATGTATGCGTTGTCTCAACCTAGCAACCACAGGATTCTTTTTTTTTAATTTTTTATTTTCCAAACAATGTCATAACAAAGACTACATTTGCCATATATACATGAACATTACTTCCATTTCCTTCCATTCTGGCATTTTCCTCTCATACACTAGAAATTACATTGTTTTTTTATTAATAAAATAATAAAAAGCAACCACAGAATTATACTCCCTAAGCTTATAATTAAAAAAACGTACCCATTTTGTGAGCTTGCCCCGGACCCCATGCTGACGTTATGGGGTGCCTGATAGCTTCGTCTTTGTCTTGATCAGGGTATCATGCATATGGAGACAGTTCTTATAAGTCGAAAAACCCTACCCTATTTGCATGTCTGAATGCACATATATCGAAAATAAGTCATTTACTGCTTCGTGGAATTGGTGTAAAGATAGACATTACCAGGAATTTGAGGACAATACCTAGACATTTAAATGCTTTTATCGTCGCTTGTGCATTGGCCAAAGACTCAATACATCAAATCGATAAAAGGTATAGTGACTTTAATAGGCACCTGTAGATGTATAGAGAAAACTCGTAAGCTACATTGAAGATCCTGAGGTTCTGTATATACCCAACCAGGAAGTAGAAATACATTTAAATTTGGAAACAATTCTCGTGTGCAGTATTAATCGATAATTGAAACACTTAGGGGGAAAGGAGGGGTTCAATATGGTATATAATGTGTAAATAAAGTGAGGTGGAAAATAGGAGTATGGCATGCTTCAATCTGAATGAAATACAGATCCTTATTATCGTTACGTTTGATAAGAGGATCTGACAACATCCCATTAGGGGTCACGTCAAGATGACCTTTGGAAATGGCCAATCCAATTGGCACTGCCAGAATCTTGACTGGGGACGAAATTAATAGTTTGGAAAAGCTGTCCGAATTATTTTCGTGTATGTAGTCATCTCGCCCAAAGTGCACAACAAAGCTAAATGTGCATGTATACTGGGACGAAATGGCGTTATAAATTGACGTAGCAATGTGTAGAAAATGTATTTGATCAGACGTACACGTGGTTAAAGGTCATATGAACATGACCCCTTAGGGGGTGTTGTCAGATTCTCTATTGAACGGAGTGGTTGTAAGGATCGGTATTTAATAAGATATTGGAGTATGCTATATCCAAGGTGCAATGGAATAATTGCTGTTGAATTTTTATTGCATGTAAAGATAAATAAACAAACATATGTTTTAGATTGGTCTCTCGTATCAAAACTGGGCGCTCGTTTTTCAAACTTCAGGCAGTCCATAAAAGCGGCCCACAAATAAAAAAACCAATGTGAACTAGAGGTATGTAACAGAAATGTCACACATCGGAAGATTGATATTTTTACTGAATTCGAAAATGCTCAAGATTACGGAGAGTCGGAGATATCAAGGTATATACATTTAATGTATGTCCATACATATTGTTGTAACATTTTATCTTTATGGAAAGATGCAACGGACCGCGCGAGCAGCAGGGGGCATAGGAGGAAGCTATTCCATACAAGATCTAACTATGAGATTAGGAGAAACTTTTTTTCACTAAGAGCTACTAAGATATGGAACGATCTACCAGAGAATGTAGTGATGGCGCCAAATATAAACATTTGAAAGAACAAGAACTCTTATACAACTACAAAGCCTTTATACATCATTAATTTATTATTATTACCGGATAAAAATGTATTTACTGTAAACTTTATATTTTGTCTGAGTCTGGTATAGAGGACTTTACATATAAGTCCTGAACCAGAAATATCTTATATTGAGTAAACGTCCAAACAAAGAAATATACCAGAAAACCAATTGCATAAAACTGCTAAAGAACCCAAAAATCATCGATTTTTACTGTTTAGAAGCGCTGTTCGGGAATGTTCTAAATTCCTTCTAAATTTCTAATGGTTTTAGTTAATTGGCCCATATCAGAATTTTTTAAAAGGGCGTTTTAATTAACACGAACAACCTTCAGATAATGTGAACGTGCATGTAATATAATGTACATGTACATAAGAATATCTGTTCTAAGGTCATACTTTCGTTTGAATCAGTTTCATTGGTTTATTGTGCGGTACATGTTCATGCAAGACTCATTGTGTTAATTAACGTTGTTGGGCTTAAAGAGACAATTCACTCAGGTTAATTCTTTTACATAACCAAGAAGCAAACTATGGCATAAATGTATTGTTCTACATTTCTTATGAAACATACATGTATATATATTATAACACAAAATATTGACAAATTCCACGTCAATGTTTAGTATTTTAATTGATACCGTTGTAATTACGAATCGTTGATCAATACGATTAAGCAGGTACAATATGTACGCTTTACTCATACCCGAGCCAAAGTAACGAACGTTAAACAAATGAACTACATAACCACTGTGGGTACCCGTACACGGGATATTGGTATCGACGAGGCGGTGACCTGTCACAGCAAGGGGAAGTTTTGCAATATTTTCACAGTTTTAATGTAATTAATGTATCTGTAACTATTGGTCAGTTCAAGCTAAGTATATATCGCGTCCGTATGCGATCTGTCAACCCCCAGCGTCATATAGTTATTGAGGAATAGACAGGAATCCAGGGTCACATGCAGGGGGGGGGGGGGTACCGCAGTGAAAAAGGCGGTTCAAAATAAATCGCTGATATGAATATTTAATGCTTTTCTGAAAACGGAATTCATTTTCTATGGCTAATTCACAACATAGGAAAGCAACTCACGCCCCGATGACAAATTTTGAGGTCATGAAGATTGCGAAATAAATCAATGAAAATCACGTTGTGTACGGGGGCTTGCTTGTTGTTAAAAATCAAGTGTACGGGGGCTTGGATGCTGATTGTACGGCAGCATGGTTGAAGATTGTACGGCGAATTGGTTGATGAGTTGAGTAACGCAGCTTTTTAAGCCAAATATTCCTTTCTAGATATCAATATATAGCGTTCTATATGATTATCAAATTACTGATTGAAACGATACGCTATGTAGAATGATTTATCATTTTGATTTTGATCAATTCAGGCAAAAACTGTTCTTTTCAATTAATTTTTAAGTCTGGGCAACTAAAAGTATTAACGTATTAAAACATTATCTTCAGATAAAGATAAATAACAGCAAATGATAAACAATAAATCTGACAAATAAGGATAGGATGCAAAATTAAAATGGAAAATGTAAGAAACGGAACCATATCAGTAAAGGGTGACATCTGGACAACTGTGCATTAAACTGAAGTTCCGTGTTGTATTCTCGAATTATAGAGTTCTTTGGCATGATACATCGTCAATATTTAAAACTGTAATTACGAGTTTTGCAGCTGCTGACAGTCACAGACTTTCCGTCAAACATTGCACCGTAAATATCATTACATATTACAATTAACTATGCTAAAATATACTACTCACCTTCGTTGTGTTGGAGCATTGTGGAAAATACCTGATTGGAGTTTTTCTTGTACAAACGCGATGTCAAAACAACGCTATGACAAATATGTATTCGTAGCCATGGTTTACAATTCAAAAGTAAAATTACTTGAATCCCACCAGATGAAGTTATATTTCTTATCGAAATCGGCGCTATATGGTTGTGTAATACAAGTACAGGAATTCCTTCCTCAAAATGATCCCCTCCGTTAAAGAATTTAACAAAATTGTCAGCAAACAAACAAACTGATCTTGTATACAGAATCTACAGACCAACCAACATTCATCATCTTCGTCTGGAAGGCCTACTATTCCATTGACATCGTTACATGAGATTTACGAAGACATAAACGTCGGAAGAAACTTTACATCTGTCTTTTGGACGACTAGACGCTATTTGTTTTAAATATATTTTGAAGTTTCTAATTTTAATTATGCCAAGCCCCCGTACACCATATTTATCTCATAAACCAAGTCCCCGTACACCAGTTTAGCAAGCCCCCGTACAAAAGCTAAATTTTCAGTCTTCTTGTTGAAACATCCATGGCCACGACAATATGAAATTGGCCTAAACATAAATTTCCATATCATAACCCGTCTATACAACCCTAAAATGATAACCTGGAACAATCTAGTAATTCAATATCACGAACAATAGTTCACAGTCGTTTTCATTGCGGTACCCCCCCCCCTACAGGTGACCCTGGATTCCTGTCTATTCCCCCATAAATATATGACGCTGGGGGTTGACAGATCGCATACGGACGCGATATATACTAAGCTTGAACTGACCAATAGTTTCAGATACATTAATTACATTAAAACTGTGAAAATATTGCAAAACTTTACCCTTGCTGTGACAGGCCACCGCCTCGTCGATACCAATATCCCGTGTACGAGTACCCACAGTGATAACCACTAAGGAGGTGATGAAATGATTTTGAGGCAAGATAATTCACCTGATAAGGTAAACACACTACTGTCAGAGCGATTTGAGCAGTTCTAGACAAAAGTTGCATTACTCTACGAGCAATGGAAATGGTTCGGCATACAAGATGTTCGACGGCGGATAGCGAGCGACTTTGAACATTTCACCACCATGAGCTTTTCTGGCATATCACAGTAAAACCGACTGATCTAATTTCCATTAGAACGGGGGTTTTTCCGATATTTGTACAAATTTTAATGTTCACTTAGACTGAATTATTTTAGTTAGATATGTTGTTTTATTTTTACTCTCATAAATATATAGTTTAAACATTTTACATATAAATGTTTCTGTTGTTTGTAAAAATATCTCGAAACAAGCAATTTTTGTGCGCTCTCTACAGTATATCATAACTCTGTGGTAGCATCCAAGCAAAGACTTGGTACAAAGACTTCTACTTGTAAATAAAATTAATTTCAGTCGAACCATGCATAATGTTGGCAGATATATATAAAAAAAAAATGAGTGATTTCTTAATTTCTGTTTAGTATATTAGTACAATATAGTGTGCGGTCACTTGTATCACGTTGTTTAATTTTATTGTTCGAACCGGAAAATAGGTCCGGTCCGCGTTCTAAATTTATAGCGGCTCGTGGACTTCCTGTATAAAGGGAGAATTTTTCGTTTGTTTTGACCCTGACAAACATCGTTTAATTATTGGCAGATTGCTGTTTGTATAACTCCAAAATGAGCGACGCACAAGAAAGAGCAAGAAACAAAATATCTACGTTTGTTTCTTTGCTGGAGAAGAAGGGAATTCGACTTCTTGCGGTCGACTTTGATGAAACTTTGATTTCGATTCATTCCGGGGGGTTCTGGAAAGACAGCGCAGAGAAACTGTCAAAGCACGTTCGGCCCTGTATGCGTGATTTAATGGAAGAAGCGTTGCTACGAAACGTCAATGTTTGTATTGTCACTTACTTTACGCAGCCATGGATCATCAGAGAAATGCTGAAATTAGTTTTCAAAAGGTAAGATTAAGTACTGTACAGCTGCCATTGCTGTATACAAAACAAGCCAATACAAAACAATAATTATGACAAAGAGTCTTGTAAATTCTTAAAACTTTGGAAAGATGTAGGATACAGACAGGGTAGTCGAGGTCACACCTAAATAATCTCCCCACAACGGTTTAATACCAACAAAAGAGGAAACAACGTTACAATCCGAACAGTTAATTGGTGGAATAGTCTAACAGAGAAAATTGTATCAACTCCAAACATAAACACTTTTAAAAACAGACTTGATAAATTCTTAGAAAATTGATGGGCATAATTACACATTTTTCTCATCAGTTTCTCATCAGTCCAACATCATTGGAAAGCCACAAGCGGCTTGTAAAGATGTATAGTGATATTTACAATAATGGTAAAATATTAAAAAGATTGCTTAAATCCTTAATAGCATGTCCTAGGTTTAAGTATAATATAATGTCTTTCCTAGGTTGATGGTGAAAACTTCGTGACGTGGTTTTTCCAGTGCTTGTTTAGCCTATTTTTGAAAATATTCAGGTTTTCAGCATTGACCACATCAACAGGGAGAGAATTCCAGGACTCCACTATCCTGTTACTGAAAACATTTCTTGCCGAGTTGAGACGAAAGGGTTTCTTGTAGAGTTTTTTATTATGACCTCTTGTACCTGTGTGTCTCATTGCAGTACACATGTTCTCACTAGTAACAATATCGATTTTGTTGATAATTTTGAAGGTCTCCACCATATCGGCCCTCAGTCTTCTATATTCCAGTGTTGGGATACCCAGGGTCTTCAGTCGGTCCGGATAGGAGAGATCTTTGAGGTTTACTAGTCTTTTTGTGCCTCTTCGTTGGACGTTTTCGATGGTTTTTATATCTTTTTTAATCCAGGGAGACCAAACGACAGAACAGTATTCCAAATGAGGTCTAACCAGAGTCTTATACAGTGTTTTAAAAGTTTGGTTGTCTAGATAAGTGAAAGTTCTAAAAATGATACCCATGATTTGGTTTCCCTTTGTTGAAGCTTTATTCACTTGATTTGTAAACTTCAGGGTATTATCTATTGTGACTCCCAGATCTTTTTCACTGTTGGTTTTCCCAAGTCGTATTCTGCTGTCGCCGTCCTTTATGGTGTATTGTCTGTTAATGGGGATATTCCCAATTTCCATATGCTTGCATTTTTCTTTATTTAGTTTCATTAACCAGAGGTCCGTCCAATCGGAGATCCTGTCAATATTTGTCTGTAGCTCTTCACAGTCCTGTAATGTGTTGATTTTTGAATACAATTTGGTATCATCCGCGAATAGTTTGGTAACACAATTCACTATCTCTGGGATGTCATTGACATAAATTAGAAATAGTATGGGCCCGAGTACACTTCCTTGAGGTACACCGCTTTTTACTTTTTTGGTTTTGGAGCTTGTTCCATTTATAATAACCTTTTGTTGTAGTCCTGACAGAAATTGTTGAATCCATGACAGGATTTTGCCTCCAATTCCATAGGATTTTAATTTGTATATGAGGAGTCTATGGGACACTTTGTCAAAGGCTTTACTAAAATCCAAATAAATAACATCGACGTTGTTGTTGTTGTCAAGGGCCTGTGTCCAGTGTTCTAATACCTCCAGGAGCTGTGTCGTGCAAGACTTGCCTGGCGTAAATCCATGTTGTTCTGGTGACAGTAAATTGTTGATCTTTAAGTGGTCCATGATATTGTCACGTATTATCCTCTGCAAGATTTTACAGGGTACAGATGACAGACTAATAGGACGATAGTTATTTGGATCCTTTGTTGATCCTTTCTTGTGTATTGGGCAAACATTTGCTGTGGTCCATTGTTTTGGCACTACACTTTCTTCAATTGATTTTTTGAAAAGTGAGGTTAAAGGCTTTACTATGATGTCCTTTGTTTCTAGTAGAAGTTTCGGGTGAATTCCGTCCGGACCAGGTGATTTATTTGGTTTTTGCTTAGATAGTGCCTTTAGTACTATTTCCTCCGTGATTTCAAAATCTATCAGTGGACTCGTTATATTCCTCCTGGGTAACGGGGGTAAATTGGTATTCCCGTCTTCCACAAATACACTGACAAAAAAATCGTTCATAACTTCGGCTGTTTCTTTATCTGTTTTTGTTAGGTCTCCATTTGGATAATTGACTCTGGTGATGGTAGATTTTGTCTTAGTTTTTGATCTGACATAGTTCCAGAAGAGTTTTGGGCTATCCTTTATGTTTTCAGCTATGGATTTTTCGTAAGATCTTTGTGATAATCGCAACAGTCTTGTGGCTTTGTTCCTGGCAATTTTGTATGATTGATAGTTGTTTTCTGTTTTGCAGTGGAGATACTTTGTCCATTCTTGGTGTTTCTTCTTTACAGCAGATATTGCATCTTTATTGATATATGGTTTGCGGATATCATTGGATCGCCTCTTGTATAATGGTACATGTTTTTCAATACTGGTAGATAAAATATTCATAAGGTGTGTCCAATTTTCATTCGCATCCATATTTGTAGTATCTTCTGATGCGTGTTCAGCCAACTCTTTGTTAATAGATACGTAATTACCTTTAAGAAAGTTGCGTTTATCGATGTTTTGTTCCAGGATTTCAGCATAGCATAAAATGTCAAATTCTAACATTAGGTGATCACTTTTGCCTAGACCTGGATTGAAACTGATGTTTGTAATCATTCCTTCTTCATTTGTTAGGATGAGGTCGAGTAAAGATGGAATCTGGTTCTCCCTAATTCTTGTCGGTCTTTTGACATGTTGGGTGTAAAAGCAGTCCCTTGTTACCTCCAACAACCTCGTGGCGATATGTGCATCACCTACAGAGGTTGTGTTGGTATTCCAGTCGATTTCTTTACAGTTGAAATCACCCACCAGTAATATGTGAGAGAAGTTACCATTAGAGATGCTTTCCAGTAGATTTACTAGTTTATTGTTGTTATCTTCATTACTGCTAGGGCTTCTATAAATACAACATATGGCTAAATTATCTCCTCTTCTTAGGTTTATTCTACAAATAACATATTCGTCGAAGGTGGTATTAATGTCTACTGCGTCATGGGTAATAGATGATCTAATATAAATGGCCACACCTCTCTTGTTTGTCGATTTTCCAAAATGAACACTGTAGTTATCGATAGAATATGACTGGTTGTTGACTACATCAAGGGAATATTTTGGATATATTTCCGTTACACATATTATGTCCGGGTTTTTTTCTTTAATTGCTACTTCCAGTTCAGTTTTCTTTGATAGTGTTAACGTGTCCACATTACTGTATAAAACTTTAAGGTTTGCCAATCCTTGGTAGCGGTTAAAATGGGTAAAATCTGTTTCCTATGCCCTCTCTACTGTTGGTGATGTTGGTTCATCATCTGTGACCTCAGTTACTGTAGTGTTTCCTGTTGTGTCCCCGAAGGTTGATGTTTCCATATATGGGAAGGTTACGTCATCTCTATGATCTAGTAGTGTCTCTTGCGAGTATAGATCATCTGACATTGAGGTATCATGGTTAGAGAGACTTGTCGCCATAGTTGGATCTATAGGGCTGATGGATATAGTGTCTAAGGATTCTTTGGTAATAACTCCTTTAGGGAGATGAGGTATATTTGGAAGTGTAGTCCTGGGCCCCTTTGTTGTGTTGCTTGACTGTATGTTTAGTCTTTCTCTACCTTGAGTGCCTTTAGATTGACGTCTCGGTGTAAACAGTTCTATATCTTTTGGTATTGTTTCAGCACTATTAGAGGGAGGGTGTTTAGGTGCTCCTATTTCTTCTCTCTTTTTCTTTCTTTCTTCTCTCGCTGTGTTTTAGTTTGGTCACTTTTCAGGATAACCTTTTTCAAACGAGTCGGAGCCTTATCCGATATATGTCGAGCATTTTCAAGGAGTGCCTTCTTCTCTGACTTTTCTATCATTACTATAAGAAGAGGTCGGGTCTTGGCAGAATTGTACTTTCCCATTCTGAATTGAGTGGTAATTTTGATGTTTTTACCGATTAGGCTTTGTGTCAGATCGTCTATATCCTTCTGGTCATTGGTTTTCCTGTCCATGTTGTTCTGGTCAGTCTTTTCCGGGACATTGAACAGTATGATATTTAGTCTCTTGTTCTTGCGCTCCTCTAACTCTTTGTGACGTTCATCAACTAACTCTTGTATCTGTGTTTTGAAATCTCTTGTAATGTCTGATGTCACAGTTTCTTTGATACTATTTCATTCCAGATTCAAATTGATCCTTACGGTCTATTTCAAGTTTATCCAAACGAGACTCAATTTTGTTGAAACGGTGATTGGTATTGTCACAGAGTTTCCTTAGGTCTGAACCCATCCCTATCAATGTTGGTTGTAACCTGGCACATGTTGAGCACGTCCAAAGGAAATTTTCAAGTTCACCATTTACTATACAACTGTACATATTATCTGAGATACCCGAACAACGCTGACAAAAATACTGTTCAAAGATAACAGCGAAGAGCTTTTGAGTTGGTATCAAGCCTTGAATCACAGCGCCCACATATTTCATTCTCAGAGCCTTGTCGTGCCCTTTTGGGATTTTGTTTATCTGTTTTTGTGTCCACCGGTCTCACTGGTAAAGCTGATTGTTTGTCCGTCATGTTTGTGAATGTAAGTATTAATATTAACTGTATTTGACTAGCAGAGTGACGAGTTAATCCTCACCAACTCATGTTTTAGGCTATTATATAGATATTGACAAACAGGTACTGTTGTTGGACTGATGAGAGACAAAAAACCACAAATATGTTGATCAGGATGTCGAATATTACAGATTTAAATAAAGTAGTAATTAGTAATTAGCACTTGATTGTGGCAGGTCGAAACCTACCTACACTTCATGTGTAATGGTCTCCAAAAACATTGGACATTAACTATGGTTACTGATAGTACAAAAATCCATACAGAGATCTGGTCACAGTAAGGGGTGGCAGGTAACCCCACCTACAACAGATACTGATACAGCACAGTCCTAGTATGTATAAATTTGTGTATACTTGTAAAATATTTATGTAAACTATAAACAAGCAAATACAAGAATACAAAAATAGGTCGTAATCAGTGAGTGGCGGGTATTTCCCACCTACTTAGTGGAACATGTACATTATTAACTCATTTTGGGTGTCACCATGTTTACAGATTAGTATGTCAAAATATTCCTTATGCAAGAGTATCGATTATCAATGTGCTATTTATGTAGTACACTCATTTACCTTATTATTTAATAGAGAGGAATAGAAAGTGACTTAAGGTATCCAAGTCAGTTATATATATACAACAAGCAGGGAGTAACGTGGTGACAGGTAAACCCACCTACACACGAATAATATACAATATATAGATGTATAGAGTTAAATAAGGTCACAATCCTTTATCTCGATTTATCTAAAGCTGGTACATAGTTAGACATATAGAGTAATGACTGGTTAGTTTGACAAATAATGCACTCACAAAAGTATTAATTTCAGTTTTCAATATAATATAATATAATGCAATATAATGGTGGCGGGTATTACCCACCTACTCAAAACTTTCCAGTTATGGATTGCAGTGTGTACAGAAAAACAAAACTACTGTCATCAACTCCTATCAGTGGACGTTAGTTAAAAGTCACAGTCCTCCTCCGAGCTCACACCAAGAACAAGTACATCTTCTGGCTTTGTAGGTATTATACATGTGACGGATTGCTCATTGAGCTTGTCTTGTTTGATATTAAGAGCGTGACACAAAATCTTGTTGGTCCAAACAGTCGCCAACTTCACGCCCGGGTGAACACCATCTCGCAGGAGTTTTATATTTATCGAGTACCTGGTTTTTTGCCGTTTTGATGATTTTCGACTATTAACCATATGACTGTACAGGAACAGGTTCGTTTGGTTATTACTAAGATTAATTTGTTCGATGTACGTATTTAATAGCCGAACTTGTCTGGTTATTTCTTTGTCATCTGTCGATAAATCATCGGGATCATTTGGTAGTCCCTTGGATAGATTCCATGTCGCGGCACTAAAAGTGGGGCAATCTATTAGACATAATGACACTTTGTTACCGTATGTTTCTGTTAGGGAAATTGCCCTATGGTACTCGTCCACTATTTTATTTACGACTATGTCAGAGTTTGGTTCACGTAGACAAATGTATTTGCCAGATTTGGAGCCAATGTCACATGTTCCTGACCATAAATACAATATTATTGATTTGTGCCTACACACAGCTTTGGAAAGTCTTTCGCTTATCAGGTCGACGAGGTCCTTGGTCCTAGCGCCCGGGATACACCAAAGCTCGAGCGGAAAGCGTGCCCCAATATAAGAATTTCTCAGGGAAAACCCTTTACTATCAGATATAAGGATTGGTTTGATGTTGGTGTCTCCACCGTCCGTCAATAGTTCTCTCCCGAGTTTCTCGATAGTTTTATCTAATTTTGACAAACTCATTTGTACATACTACAACGAAAAAACTGAACAAGATAAAGAAGGTTTTCTACTTACAGTAGATGGTTGACAATCCCCACAACCCATATCCAGACAGAAAATTTTTACACTAAATAACCAACATTTCAAAGATGGCGCCGGCAGTCATGATTGGACTTCTGTGTGGGTTTTTTGTATCACCGTTATATAGGCTCATCTATGTTCCATGCAAAATAACAATGCACAGGATCGTTGATTGAAAGTTCATTGACGACCTTAGACCATATTGAAGACTGGATGGTGGAAAAAAAAGATGATTTTGCACCGATTATGACATTTTTTCTTTCAAGCACTGGAGAAACACGTCTGTACCTGGCGCATGCGCAATCAATTAACTGGGTAGTTATTAATAGGAAAATATTAGATGTCGTAAATAAATGTTTAATTTCTTTCGTTTGATTCAATTTCTAAATTTGTTGATGCATTCGCCATCTTCTACTGAGCATGTATCTGGAAATCAGGATTAATAAGAAAACTGTATCTTAATCCTCGTATCATTAGTATGATCATTTTGATATTTAATCATTCAATTTCTGGCAATATATCTTGTAATACAAATGCAGATGTATTCACTAAATTGTTGTATGTCTTTTTATGTATTGCTTGTAAAGAAAAACCAATTCAACTAATAAAACAATTGTAGCATTTTGAATTCGGTCGATGCATGTTTTTTTATTGACCAAAGAAAAATTATCAACCTCGGACTACGTTCCAGACTACGATAATTTTCTTTGGTCAATATAAACATGCATCGACCTCATCAAAATGCTATAATTGTATAATATAGATCGATCAGTTTTTTAACTGTCAAAGTGTAAAAAATTCTTGAACAAAGACTTTTAGAAGAAACCTTACAAAATTATAAAAACGCGTCTTCGGATCCCGTAGATGAAGTGAATCATATAAATGTTAATTCAAAACAAGCATTTCAAATTGAGGCATTGATTGTTTAGATATCTTTTCATATTTATATATCCTAGGCGAAATCCAGACACACCTGCATTCAGAATTTCAATTGAAATAAGCACCTGCTTCTTTTCATCCCGCTTTCATTCTTTGTCGTCAACAATTGAAATACAATTATAAAATAAAGCAGTATATTGACATAGATATGTTTTTCCGGTACAATTCTGTCGTAAAACCGTTGGGACATTCCAACTGTCAAAACTCATTTAGTAAATGACAAACAAAAAGCAACACTACAATTAGAAAATTGAAACACATACGAAACAACGGCTATACTTCACAGTACACCCCACATGATTAAAAATTAATATGTTCAACATTTTATTATTCAGTAATAGCAAAACAACCCATCACTAGTGTCCTGTTTAATTTACCAGAACTTACAAAGATGCATCTAGTAATTAAACTTAATTAAATGATGATACCAGTGTTAATAGAACTTAGCTCCCTAACTCAAGTGAGCTCAATCATAAATGATGATAAATGAATGTTCAGCGCTGTATTAGATGGATGAGATATACAGATATACAGTAGTCACATTCCAATTGCTAACAAATGTTTTAGGCTTCTCTGAGCTCCATCTACTTGCCAGTATATCCGATGATGTTTAGGTATTACACCAAGCACATGAGATGCTGCACAGTCTTGTCGACAGGATATATCTATCACTCTCATTGTTCGTTGCCATGCATTCCATCACCCAGTAATCCTCTACCTGGAAATAAGATATGGTAAATTCAGTTCAATAAATTTCAGTACCCCTACCACACAAGTTACCATCATGGCGACGCACAATATGCAGATAACGCTGTTTTAGTGAAATATGACAAGAAACAATGCTAGAAATGTACGGAAGAACATCAATTAATGAAAGTTAAATGGGGGCCAGTGTCAACACTTTATGCGGATTTTCTTATATTTACCGAAGGTATCATGTAGACATGAAAATATAATATTGCACTCGTCTGATAGACTGAAAGACTCAATATGTAGTTCACATGGATTTGAAATGCGATTATAAACCTGTTTCCTGTTTTATGTTTCGTATTGTGTGCATTTGACACAGGTAGCGAAATTAAGAACGGAGAGAAATGCACACGAATTAATTTAAGAAACATAGTAAAACAAAAAGAACAATTAGAGAGGGAACTTACATATATTCAATCTGTGTTTCGCAGGTTTCTCCAGTTGACAGGTTCTTAGCCTGTAAAGTGATGCATGTTGGGCAGAAGATGATAGTTTGCTCAATCCTTACCCGTTCCTTCCTCCCATTCACAGTGAAAGGCGTGTTTAGGACCCCGAGTACGGTACAACCAGCATCGTCAGTAAACATGGGTTCACTTTCAGACGAGACATACACGGTGCAGTCTATGGTGTCAGAACTATCTGTGGTAAAAGGTGTCCAAATAAATGATAGTGTTCGGTTTTCGGGAATTTCCTGCCCTTGTTCGATATATTTGAGAAATACATCTTTACATCGTGCGACCCCGTCTATGACTACTAACTTGTCCAACGGGTGTTTGGCTTTTTCAAACTTTGGCCAGTCTTGAATGCCGTATGTATATTTTGCTTTGTCTTGTGCGAGCTCTGAGTCCCACTGTAAACCGAAGTAGGCTGCTCCACTTACTACAGCGAGGCCTGGATTCTTTGGAACGATAATTTTCTTTTGGGGAAATTTCTTCCTGATAACGGTTGTAAGTAGTTTACATTTTGAAAACTCGCCTACCATAAGTAAGAACTCAACATTTTGTAATTTGTTGTCTTCTATGACCTTCTCAATGTTTGCTCCGATAGCGGTGATAGTATTTTCAAACAGCAGGCACCACTGTTCCTTTCGTATTCTTAGTTTGCCTTGACCTTGAAGAACTTTTACGCTATCATGGGAACGGCTCACGTCAATGTTGCCTTGAGAGATGATTTCATACGGTATCGTAGACATTATACAATCATTTTCGCCTCGTATGTCAGTGGAACACACATCTATTTTGTGTTTAATATCCCTCACTAAAGTTTGATACACATCTGTATCTCCTTTCACATTTAACATGCACTTCTCCCCGAAGATTTGCTCGAGGAATTTCAGGATTTCCTCTGTAACATTATCAGATCCAAGCGTCCTACCTTTGGACGGAAATAGTTGTTTGAGACGTCCACCATGTTCATGCCAAGATATATCGACAGTTTTACCTTAAATAAGAAAATAAATAAATACAAAATGAGAACTTCGACCACAAAACTTTTTTCCGCTTTCTTCATCAGTCCACATCTCTAAGCGAGTTGTGCTTTTGATTTTTCATAATTAACCTATATATCTTTTTTAATATGGTTAAGGGATACAAAATTCCAATATACCCAACCGTGCGTAATATGCAAACACACAAGTACATTTCTAAATAGAAAGACAAATGAACAAATTGGGAAATGGAAAACATTTTCTCTCGTATGTACAGGTGTAATACTAGCTGGTCTCGGGCGATGCACTCATGTTGCGCGAAACGGTATTGCATGGCTACCCATTTTTTTAGAAACAAGGCTGGGTTTACTTTAAGGGCCCACTACCTCTCCGAAACGGCTTTTAATTTTTTAAATTGGAATGTAGAACGAGATCGATAATTTTGTAAAGTCGCAAAAGTTATTAACTTACCGTTAGTCCTATACTCATCATCATCATCTGGAAAAATTATTCCAAAAATAAAATGTTAATTTTCATAACGCGGGTCGTCTTGTGTTTCCCGCCGTAGTCCTGAATACCGCGCGGTAGTTGACTATCACTGCGCAAGACGGCAAAACAGCGAAATGAATCTCCACTGCTATCATACATTACGCAGGGAATATTGCTTATGTTTGGTGTTGTTAATTATTAATGTTTTAATAAACCTTTTAATTTTGCTCCAGAAAGGCAGCCTTTAAAAGATACAAACAACGGGATTTCTGTCGAAAACATCACGAAATTTTCATATACGGAGAATTGCTTTGCAGTCGCGGTTTTCTTCGAATTTATTTCAAAATATCGGAAATTAATTGAAGTAAAATTACAATAAAACGTCGAGATATGAAAGAAAAAGACTCTTTCATGTGTGTATATGAAGGATAGGGATAGTCTACCCTTTGCATCACAAAATGTTGTAAAACCATCGGCAACCCTCGGGTAGACTACCCCTATCCTTCATATATACATTTGAAAGCGTCTTAAAATATTATCAGTAAGGTTAACGGTTAGCGTTTATATCACGAGAACTTTAGCTAACACGAGTTTATCTATCTTTCCAGTGTTGTTTTCTTCGAGGTGTTTGTTATTATTGTTATTATTGTTATTGTAAGTATTCATCTGTATAGCATTCTGTTAGCTTTAGCAAATATTTCTACCAAAAGATCTGTCTGAGAAGTTTATTCTTGAGTAGCGCTATCATCTCCAAGTGGTGTTCTTCCTTCTGACGAAAAAAGCTTCTTAAGAAATCATTCATGTTGATGGGATGATAAATAACAATTATCACTAAGAACTAATTATCAAAATTCATGATGAAAGAGTTCATTTTGATAAAACAAATCGAACGGCAAAATTATCAATGTGTGCATTTCTAAAATGATGTTATTCTGTTTTATCATGTGCTGAAAAATAATGATAATTTGACGGAAACGTTTTGATGATTTCCAGTTTTTTAAAATTCGCCTTCTATTTTAAAAAACATTTTAGTCAAAAATATCTTCTACACTCAAGTAACCAATGCATTAAGATAATTCTATATGATAGCATGTAGTGTTTCCCACAGCCCTGATTAGCATGGCGCCGCGCCGTGCCCTTTTTACCTGACGCCATGCCCCTATGACATAACGCCGTGCCCTGTTTGTCCCCAGTACACTTCTACTAAACTACCAAAATACCAGGTAGTGGCTTGATAATTAAGTAAACAAAAGAAGTGTGACCACTCCCTGACCCCCTGACCAACACCCCAGTGGCCCTAATTAGCAGCCTTGGGCTATTTCCACCTTGGCTTGTGGTGTCACTTTCAGGTCTGTGTATTACGTAAGCTGAAGTCAAGCAGCCGATCGGCAGCCTAGAAAACAATCAGCTGGCCTTTCAATAAGTTTTATGACTACAGCTAGTGAGCATTACTTCAAAAACAAATACTGCTTACAACTGTAAATGATTTACTCACGTTTTTAATGTTAAATAGGCCTATCTATATCGGATGGATGTCACAAGATTTGCAATCGTAATGGCCGCCATTTTGGGTGTATTGTAATAGTAGATCCGGAGGTATTGAATTTCAGGATTTTACTAATATTCACGTTTTTAAAAATGAAAACGGTATTATTTTTTTTTAGAATTTCGATGTGAATTTATTTTTAGAAAAGATATCTTAATAATAATAAAAAATTATTAATAGCAAAGTAATTAAAATAAATCAAATTAAAAAGAAATCAACTTTTTTCTCTATCAGATTAAATTGAAATATTTTGCATACTACTCTAACACTTATCTGTATTTTCTTAATTTAGTGCTTGTAAATTTAGAACATTATTTTAATTAATTGTCCATTATTATGAAACATGTTATCTTATTCAAATCAATACAGTATTTTTAATATTTAAATAAAGATATATATTAAAATAAAGGTAATTGGATTGAAATAAAGGAATACATTTTGAATTTTCCCATTCTTTTAATTAATATAAATGAAATTTAGATCTTTATTGTGAATCAATTATAGTCATGATCATATGATCTGCAGATTACAATTTTCAAAATCATTTTTTTCACTCAGAATAATTAAATAGATGTCCTGATATTACTTAGCAACACAGAGAGTTTAAAGCATTTAAATGATATTAAGTTGAACCAGAATTAAATAAACAACAAGACAGTTTTAAAGATTTCCCCTTGTATTGGAAGTTGTCGATATAACCTTTGTGCCCCTCTGATGGTTATTTATCGCGGTCAAGGTGCCCTTTTCAAAACCCAGCACCATGCCCTTTTTTTTCCTGTGGGAAACACTAATTGGCGGAATAGTCTAACAGAGGAAATTGTATCAGCTCCAAACATAATGATAAACACTTTTAAAAACAGACTTGATAAATTCTTAAGTAATTCTTAAGTAAACATGATGTTATTTATAACTATAGGGCAACCATGCCATAACCGGAAAATGTAATTAACTTTTATTATCATTAATTATATATAATTTGAGTCCAGTGTAGAGGAACATAATGCGTTCCTGTACTGGAAAACTACTAAACTACTATACTACTATACTACTAAGCTACATTGTAGGTCATTAATGTTAGATCAGAAACATATATTATTATTATGTATGTATGTTTCTGGTTATATTTGGATTTACTCTGAAATAATGTAGTTCAACATTTTATCTCTATATGTACAGTGTAAATACCATCCTCTCATATACATTTGTACAAGTATATAAAAAAATATGATGTACACTATTTAAATTTGCAATTCATATATACCATTGACAATTTGAAATATGTATACATGCATGTGGATTTTTTAAAATTTTTCAGGGATGTAGAAAAGATCTATGTTCAAGCCAATACACCAGAATTTCGTGAGAAAAACAAGCATAAGATTCTCGGCAAAGAAGCTCACTTGGCAGCCGTGTGCACAGACCTGTATAATCAGAAACATGTGATCATCAAGCCGGAGGAAATCATTCTGTTTGATGATGACAGGGATAACATCGACACAGCCATTGAGTTCGGACATTGGGCAGTGACTGTTCAAGATGATATCAGCTATATCTCATTTGATGACTTTTCCAGGATGTTAAAGAATTCTGCAGGCAAGAGGAAAGCAAGTTCCTGATATTTGTGGGGGGCATTTGAATTATCAGATTTGCCCATTATTGTGCTGTATTGCTTCATAATTTATTAAATTTGACATGAATTTGCATGTCTGTTGTGATAACATTGCAGAGCAAATGATCTGCATATAGCTAGTATCTAACCATGTATTACAGTGATTGAAATGATGTAAGCTGCTATACTACAAAATTTTATTCAAGTAATTTAAATAACAAAAAGAAAAGTGTTTATATCATTTACTAACATGATGTGTAATATGCACTTAACTAATATATAATTGAAAAAGGAAAAGCACAGTTATTATGTTCATTGACGGATCGCTATGCAGCTGTCATTTAAAATGCACATGCTTTGTATTCTATGACATTTCCCTACAACATTGAATTGGTACAAATATGCATTTGTGAGCTTGAGGTGTGGCTAAATTCTGCCAGGCGAGCGGTCAATTGAACATAAGTAAACAGAATATTTGTTGGTGATATATCTTGGAATGTTTATATAATCAAGTATACAGACATTAATTTGTCAAAAATAAATATTTGAATAATTTTTATTATAGGCTTCTTCAAAATATTAGGTTAGTAATTGTGATAAATTTATTTTAACTGGATGTTCTGAACATCATGATTTTAAAGGATGGATATCATATATATTTTTTACCATCTATACTTTTAATTACACTAGCTTAAGTTTAAAGTGGACAATATGTAAAACTATATAGAGGTAAATCTATTGTAATTTATACAATGAAAGTCCTATATTAGTTGTGTTTGAAAGTAAAATACACATATGTACATAGTACATGTCAAATTTAAAAGATTGGTCAGGTTCAAAAAGTGTATTTGATTAATTTATATTTAGCTATTGAATATAAAGAATATCATTTATATTCCTATAAACAAACTTAATTTTGATTACAAAATATACAGTTTTAACTCTTTGTTTGAAATTGAATAATTTTGCATTACCTAACAGAAAATACAGCTGTAATAATAAATTTTAAGAAGGCATAATAAGATGGTTTGGATCTTCCTTGAATAATGAAATGACTTGTTATTATCAATTATATGAGCATTTATTTCTTTTTTTTTTGTCTCATTTATTCAGTGTATATGTATAATCCAGTTGATTGTTTTGTACACTTATTCAATGGCAGTTAATCAAAATATTCATATTGATTGTGATTTAGAGTTCATACATATCATCAGATTTCTATTTTGTAAGCCCTGTTTGAGCTGACTGTAAATGGTGCTGAAACAGCACATTTTTATTGTGTAACCTGAATTTAAACTAGTAAACAAATATAAGGAGTTCTTTTCATGCAGTTAATCTGATAAAAGACTTTTGTTTGTTATAGTTATCCCAGATTTGTGTCGATGAGTGGGGGTGGTGGACATAGGTAGAGTTTGAGTTAATAAGGGGCTTTTCAGACTAGATGTTGATACAAATTTTTTCAAACAAAATTTCTAATTTATACATGTACAAATATACTGATACCCAGTACTGTTTCTGCTGGTACGATTTTGGAATGTTGAACATATGTGTAACAGGGGAGGAGAAAACGTAACGGTCGGACTGGGATTTGAACTCGAGATTTCTGAACACTAGTCAAATGCTCTTCTGAGTGAGTTAACTGGTCATCGATGAACGACCCAGTCCAATCCTGATACGCATGTTTTTTTTTGTACATGGACTATAGATATACAAAAATAAAATGAGAGAATATTGTCCAAATTAATCAAAGATAGACTGCTGAAAAAATATATCAGTTCATTTCCAAATGAATCCTGTTGTTAATTTTTGGTTTTTATTAAATTTTCATTTGATACATTGTACATTGTATATACAACAGAAATGTTGGTTATTTTTTACCAGGTTTCTAAGTTAATAATAACTTCATCTATTAAAAAATTTAAGTACATGGGACTAATTTTGCTCATGGTTCTTTTATATTTAGTACATGTACTTGTAGGTGAATGGCATTCTCTTCTACCAGAGTTGCTTCCCTTAAGCTTCGTTGGTACTGACTGAGTGAAATGAAGGGAAGTAACTCTAGTAGGTCAGAATGATAGAACAGAAGTTTGAGCCAAGTCCCTGTGGTTCGGATTACCATAGTCTTCCACAAATACTTTATCATATAATGGATATTTCATCAGTATTGATTTATAAACTTTATATCTCTATTGATAAAGTATGTCTCTTTTTATGCATTCTGGTGTATCAGAGTTACTTCCCTTCATTTTAGTTTGTGAAATGAAGGGGAATAACCCTGATAGATCAGGATGATGTTTATTAAGGACATCTTGGATGTATGCTGTGCATCGCTTACAAATACTGCTGTGTAAGAATTAAGTATAAAAAGATGATTTAATCCAACTTATGAATGAAACAACCGAGTTCATCATAATGAAGAAGAAATAAAATTGTTGGATTCTAATGCTTTTTTTAGATTACATTAGCCTCATATATCGGTACTGTTTTAAATCGGCTTTAATTTGTTGTGCATTTTCGTCTTTTTGTACTGCTAGTTATTATGTTATTGTTGTCTGATAAACTTGCTCAAATTTCTCCTTGCAGAATTTGTATTGTTTAAGTATCACAGATGAACTATAGGTCGAGGCTTATCACATGTTCACTCAGTTATTTACAGTATAATCATGCACGGATTGTTTTATTATGGCTTGCTAATGTTTTCATTTGAACTTCTGGCAAGTAACCTATTGTAGTTTGATCTGATTCATAAATATACATGGATTACACCCACATATGAAAACTATATATATGCTATTTTTGTATTTCACCCATTTACATCTAGTCGTCATCAAGATTTTACTATTGTTTAAAAGGTTATTGATGTTTTACATGTTAAATTGTGATTTCAATGTTAATGTTAAGTGTTTGTGTTACATTTGTCCTGCCATCTCTGTAGTTTTAAATTAGTGTATGTTAACTTGTTATAATATTTTGTTGCTGCAACATGTTAAGAATTTAAAGCCAAACTTTTGTGAGAAAGTATAGTTCGTATCATTCCTGAGTTCAATCAAGGATTTATCATCTACATCCTCGGTTCAATTGTTGTTTGATCATATTTATACAACTTTTTTTATTATTTATTATTATTACTCAAATACATTTTGGATTGTTTTTCCCATTGTCAGGTTTCTTATAAGGACATTTATTTTAAAGTTTATACCTGTAATTATATGAGTTATCTATGTATTATCCATCGTCCATTTTTTTAATATTTTTCAGGATTGAAATGCAGCTTCTCGATTCTGTTAAAGTTAAAGGGTTACTTCCCTTGTTTAAAGATGGAATATAGACAATTTCTAGTAGTGGAACTATATTTCCTCTTCACTGGACTCATGGATTAACATTATGATTTAAGTGGTTAAGTTCATATTCCTGTTATGGTAACCTTATAGTTACATTGTATTTCCTGATTTTTCCATTTATTATCCAGTCTATTTTTTAAAGCAATTTATGTTGGGTGCTGAAACAACATATAACATGATGCTACTTAAATTCTCTGAATTTTTAAGATCACTGACAGAAACACTAGTATAAATAAGTTTAATTCAACTTAAATGTATTGAAAAAGTTTTATTGGTACAAAAACTTTCAGTTAATGTACCTTTTTTGATGGTTGTACTTCCAAGCCTCTATTGGTTATAGTTGCAAGGTACTGACCATTGGTCAAGCCTTCGTTTGTAGATGCAAGGTACTGTACTGCTCATTGGTAAAGCCCTCATTTGGTGATGCAAGGTACTGTCCATCGGTGGCTAGATTTCGCTGGATATTTGAGACCCATTTTTAGCTCACCTGGCCCAAAGGGCCGGTGAGCTTATGTCATGGCGCGGCGTCCGTCGTCCGTCGTCGTCCGTCCGTCCGTCCGTCCGTCGTCCGTCTGTCCGTCAACATTTCCTTTAAATCGCTACTAGTCATAGAGTTCTGCATGGATTTTAACCAAATTTGGCCAGAAACATCCTTGGGGGGAGGGGAACAGAACTTGTATAAATTTTTGCTCTGACCCCCCAGGGACAGGAGGGGCGGGGCCCAATAGGGGAAATAGAGGTAAATCCTATAAATCGCTACTTGTCCTAGAGTTCTGCATGGATTGAAAACAAATTTGGCCAGAAACATCCTTGGGGGAAGGGGAATAGAACTTGTATAAATATTGGCT
The DNA here is from genome assembly GCF_041381155.1 of Argopecten irradians. Lineage (NCBI taxonomy): Eukaryota > Metazoa > Mollusca > Bivalvia > Pectinida > Pectinidae > Argopecten > Argopecten irradians. The sequence continues at coordinate 24,896,364 of NC_091142.1, read as the reverse complement.
CTGACCCCCCGGGGGCAGGAGGGGCGGGGCCCAATAGGTGAAATTGAGGTAAATCCTATAAATCGCTACCTGTCCTAGTGTTCTGCATGGATTGTAACCAAATTGGCCAGAAACATCCTTGGGGGAAGGGGAACAGAACTTGTATAAATTTTGGCTTTGGACCCCCCGGGGACAGGAGGGGCGGGGCCCAATAAGGGAAATTTAGGTAAATCCTATAAATCGCTACTTGTCCTAGAGTTCTGCATGGATTGTAACCAAATTTGGCCAGAAACATCCTTGGGGGAAGGGGAATAGAACTTGTATAAATTTTGGCTCTGACCCCCCTGGGGACAGGAGGGGCGGGGCCCAATAGGGAAATTAAGGTAAATCCTATAAATCGCTACTTGTCCTAGAGTTCTGCATGGATTGTAACCAAATTTGGCCAGAAACATCCTTGGGGGAAGGAGAGCAGAACTTGTATAAATTTTGGCTCTGACCCCCCGGGGACAGGAGGGGCGGGGCCCAATAGGGGAAATTTAGGTAAATCCTATAAATTGCTACTTGTTCTAGAGTTCTGCATGGATTGTAACCAAATTTGGCCAGAAACATCCTAGGGGGAAGGGGAACAGAACTTGTATAAATTTTTGCTCTGACCCCCTGGGGACAGGAGGGGTGGGGCCCAATAGGGGAAATAGAGGTAAATCCTATAAATCGCTACTTGTCCTAGAGTTCTGCATGGATTGTAACCAAATTTGGCCAGAAACATCCTTGGGGGGAGGGGAATAGAACTTGTATAAATTTTGGCTCTGACCCCCCCCCCCCCCCCCCCCCCCCCGGGGACAGGAGGGGCGGGGCCCAATAGGGAAATTAAGGTAAATCCTATAAATCGCTACTTGTCCTAGAGTTCTGCATGGATTGTAACCAAATTTGGCCAGAAACATCCTTGGGGGATGGAGAACAGAACTTGTATAAAATTTTGGCTCTGACCCCCCGGGGACAGGAGGGGCGGGGCCCAATAGGGGAAATTTAGGTAAATCCTATAAAATTGCTACTTGTTCTAGAGTTCTGCATGGATTGTAACCAAATTTGGCCAGAAACATCCTAGGGGGAAGGGGAAAAGAACTTGTTTAAATTTTTGCTCTGACCCCTGGGGACAGGAGGGGTGGGGCCCAATAGGGGAAATAGAGGTAAATCCTATAAATCGCTACTTGTCCTAGAGTTCTGCATGGATTGTAACCAAATTTGGCCAGAAACATTCTTAGGGGAATAGGAACAGAACTTATATAAATTTTGGCTCTGACCCCCCGGGGCAGGAGGGGCGGGGCCCAATAGAGGAAATAGAGGTAAATCCTATAAATCGCTACTTGTCCTAGAGTTCTGCATGGATTGAAAACCAAATTTGGCCAGAAACATCCTTGGGGGAAGGAGAATAGAACTTGTATAAATTTTGGCTCTGACCCCTGGGGGCAGGAGGGGCGGGGCCCAATAGGGAAATTTAGGTAAATCCTATAAATCGCTACTAGTCTTAGAGTTCTGCTTGGAGTTTAACCAAATTTGGCCCAGAAACATCCTTGGGGTTAACAGAATTCCTATAATTTTTGGCTCTGACCCCCTTGAGCAGAAAGAGTGGGGCCCAATAGGGGAATTAGAGGTAAATATTCAAATTCCCTTCAGAAAAGAAACAATGAACCTTACTAGGCATTACAAACCAGGTGAGCGATACAGGCCCTCTGGGCCTCTTGTTTTTAAAGGATGATAAAAATATGCAAATAACGATATTGATCAGAATCATATTCAATATAGGTAGACATTATACAGTATTATTGAAAGAAATAGTATAGGTTGTATCATACAATGTACAGAAATATTTATTATCCACTTGTGAAAAAAGAGTTATCCTAGTAAGTAATGTTAACATTACAGAAAGACTTATGCATTAATGTTGTATTAATTACTTATTGTCGGGTAATATGAAAATTTCATTAACTGCTTATTTAGTCCACCATACCGTCTTCCGATTCGTCATCAATGCCCAGTTGCCAGCGTAACCGTTATACTTATGGTATGTAACATCTAAAGTACTGTATATTGGTTAGATATTGATGGCAATTTGTTCATGTTTTACATAATATAGCATAAGTTGAAAGAAGATACATGCATTTAAATAAAACAAATATTGCCATCAAATTGATAGTTTCAAATACTGTAACTTATCTATCAAATCTGCATAAGGAATGAAACAGTGAAAATTGACTACCTAAGTATTATAGCTTATTACATGATATAGAGCTCTCAGCATTGATGTCCATTTATTTCCACGTTTTATCGTTATAGTTCATGCTTTCCTTGTTGATGTCCTCTCTGTGAGTAATTAATTGACTGATACAGCGTACATGTACCGACTTCCAGACAGAAAATTATGCCAGACAGTCTGAGACAGAACAGTATTGTAGACCGAGTGCGAGTATCTGCCCAAGAGTGATTCAACCGGTTCTATATGTGTATGTTATGTGATGTACTCTAGATCTGCTATGTAGATGATATAATGAAATAAAGAGAACATTTTATGCTATGCGTCAGAAAGAAATCTAATTAGAAATTGAAATGCACATTTTCATCATACTTTATCAGAATACAGGTTTACTACGCGAAAAAGAAAATATTTATGATAAAAGCGACAAAAAAGTGGAGAACACTCGATACATTGATATCAAATAATATGCATGTCTGACGGTTTCTGATTATATAGTGTGAACCATCTCATTATATGGCTTTATATTTCTATAAGGTAATTTAAGTCAGACGAACGTGACTTCTAATTGGCAACAGTCTGATCTTCATAGTACGTGGGGACCTAATTGCTATAAATAGCACTTTGCATACGGTCTGGAATTTGGAATGGCATTATACAATGACCCTATATATGCAATAGCACGGTAAAGCAGGCGATAAATGTATACCGGATAGTTTCTCTCGTGGGTTTGAATATTAATGGTTAGTCAACAGAACATTGGAGAGTTTGTCATCTAAATGATATACATAGGGCTGATTTACAGCTTCCCCTTATCTGATTTTCCTATCACCCTATAACTTAACATCTTATATGCGTGCCGATATTGTTTTAGTTTTTGCTTTTATTGTCGCGTAGCTTTTTTATTTTCTATATATTCATCACCACGCTATGTTCGATTCCTTATAAATCACGGAAAAGGTTTTAGTTTTTTAACACTACCAAAGGTGGCTGGGGAGTTTTATTTGGCGAAGACTTGTTTTTTCCTTATGATATTTGATTGGTTGGAAATATATTGTATCCTGATTTGACATTTGTTATTACAAACATAACCCAAGTTTCAAATTGTATCATTTTTTTCAAATATGAAATTTCATAATTAGTTTGATAACATAGATTTTATCTCCCATTTTATCACCAAAACATGAAAGGTTTGTTCTCCCACATGTTTCGTGTCAGATATATGATAGTTTGTGCGTGACTGAACACTAATATGGTTGAAAACGGTCCCTTTATTCAGTTACCACGACATAGCAATTCAGATTTAAAAATATTATTTTCTAAATAAGTTTGAAGATGAAACCAGGGTTTGAAATGATACCAACGAGTTTGATTTGTTTGAGGTATCGTTAGTTTTTGATGAAGCTGTCGTAATTAGACCAAACAAAGATATTAGATTTATAGGTTGCTATATATGAAGTACTCTCTGTCGACGTTTAACACTTGATACTGCATTTATACAGGTATGAACCACATAATACTCGATGATATGTATGATACCGTATGATAACTCGAATGATATTACACGAGTGTTGCATTTATGCAGGAATGAACTCTGACTTAGGTGTAATATAATTGTGGGCTGTATTGATTTGAGGATGATCTCAGTACTCTTGCGAGTATGTGTTGTTTATATACTAAGGTACTATATTCTATATTTAGAATATGTACTAAATGTAGTATGCTGACATGAACTCTGAACTAGAATGATTGTGAGGGTTGCACATGCTGTATAGTTGCTTTTATTCATGGGGATTTAATATTTTATATATATTTGCGTTCAAGTAAAATTTCGCGAATTAGATATAGAGAATGACAAGCACCTGATAAATGTTTTCATGTCTAATGTCTTTATTTATGTAATCTTCAATTTTGGAGGAAGTTGCGAGAATAAAACTGACAGTATAAATTGACAGATACGCGAACTTTTCACCGCGCGAAATTGCATAGCCATACAGTATGTGGAAATGAACCCTGAACTTAGCACATACTGTATAGTTGTTATTTCGCGAGTGTAACATTCCGCGATTTATTGTTTGGAATTTATTTGTTCACAGGGGATTATTTTTGCGCATTTGTAGCATTTGAAAACTTCATTCATACGACAGGAAAATCATATGTAAATTAATGAATTCGATAAATTTCGCGAGGTATCATCTATCGCGAAATTGGATGGATTTGCGAAATTAAAACCCCTACGAATATAAGCGACTGTACAAAATGTACTTTTATGTGAGCCGCACTTTTGCGGGACTGAATTCTAAACTGACCATTTAAGAGTAGAGTTGACCGTACTGATTGTTAAAGGGACAGTTTCTCCTTTGGTGTGTTTTTGTTTGTATTAGCTATATACATTATATTAGTTTATGTGTTGTTTGGTTACTTTATTTTTAACCCCAAACTGATATTCAGTCAGCTATATCTAGTTCGATTTTAAAAGCAAGGTGAACCTGCTTCGTTTTGTTTTACATGGCTCCACAGACAGACGCTGTCTGTTAAACTTGAAACAGAAAAAAAACATTGATGAATAAAGAGCGTCGTTATTGTCTGTTTCTAGTTTGTTCTCATTTCTTTGTGTGCTTGTTATATTCTTCATAGCAGTTGCATAACCGTTTTCTATCGTCCTAAGACTAGAGAACGTAAATTGCCATCCCATCTTTATGATCTATTTGTAATTGTATGAGAGCCATACATGATTTAGATAAATTATATTATTTACAATAAAGGTCATACCTTTTGTTAGGACTGGCTATTATATAAGCTAAATTTGTATGAATTCAGGAAACTTATGTCAACTACTTTTGCCGTCACCTAGCAAGTTTTAATGTCTGTTTTAAGGATGTATTGCTTAAAACATGACATTATTGACATGTATACTATGTATAAGGAAACAACTTTATTACGCCTCAGGCCTTGAGGATTAACCAATTACGTCATAGGCGACAGGTTTGATCGAGTTCCGGCTTTATATAGGAATGCCGGTTACTAGGGAGTTTACATCTAAGCTAATGCACAGTAAAACACAGTTAGGAATAGTGTGATATTCATGAAGTGTTAGAAATAATAGTCTGACTTATAATATCCCCCACCACTTCCTGACCTTGGTACATTTGTGTGTAGTTGTCGTATATTATACAAAACAGTGTAATATAGAAGCGATGTCTATACCTTTATCCATGAAGGAGGTTATAAATTTATAAGATAAGGTTATAAGATTGTTTTTGATGAAACAAGAAATTTGTATGTCCCATTTCAAACTAGGAATGCATGGTATGTAGTACAGTATGACAGTACCACAATTTTAGCATGCAAAGTATGACCAATTTCTTTTTCCAAGACGCCATCTTCGATTTTAACAGGGGTTACTATCACTGTCAGCAAATCCATCCCTTGGCTATATTTCATAGCAAACCTGGAGGTAGTTCAGAAGAGAAAAATAATCAATCATAAGTCTACAGAGAATTGCTTCAGAGATTACAGACAGTGACGCCTGACGTCAAAGTCATACGGTGTACCGTTGTCGCACATAGACCTTTCATTTTGACTCTTTATTCAAGGCAGGGGTGGATATGACGAGAGCGATAGTAACCCCTGGAGCAACGAGGATGCGAAGACCCATGTTCCGTTTGCTACCGTCTTAAAGCAATTAAATTAACAAAGATTTTTTTGGATATGTATATATCATCGATTATGTTTGTTTTTTACACATTAATAAATTCTTCAAAGCAACTCAATTTCTGCTTGAAGAGTGTCCTACAAGTAGGCTCGGTTGTAACCGGAACAAGGACGTCAACTTTCATCAATCAAACATATAAGTTGTATATGTTCTACATATTGAACCATTGTGGGTGTCCCTTGAAAGGTCTGGCTGCATAGAACGTAGATCATTCACACACCAGGTCCAAGGCAATTTTGTAGTGGATAACTTGGTAGATAGGAACAGAAAAAGTGTGTGCGCTAGTTCAGGACTAGCTAAGTGTTATGACATAGAGTAAATTGTCTGTCTACATAACACAGGAGACATAGGTGAAAGGTCATAAAGCAGTATCAATTCAACAAAGCAATCTCTGCCAAGGCCAATTTTTAAAAGGATTCAGGTTATGTTTGCACATTTTTCTGGAGCGACACGGAGATAAAGCCCTAATTTTTATAAAAAATAATGTTATCTAGGTATTGTAGGTAAAATTTGTTTGGCTGGATGTTTTAGCGCATAAATTATTTGAAAGACGATAGTGGAATAATAGATTCCCACATTGGAGATAATTGTTTTTATAACAATACAGTAAATATAGTAAAAAATAACTACATTGAAACAACTACATACTAACCATGAAATCGCTGTAAGCATTTCGTTATAAAACGTGTTTTATTGTACACCGAAAATATAATTCGTAACAAAGAGTTTGCGCACACTTTCACGTGCAAAAGCGTTTTAATATGATTGACACTAAACAACTTGTTCATTTAACTAACCTCCTTTGCAACATGAAAATACATTATTTATCAACACTGATTTAATACGTTGCATGATGATTCGCGAAATGCACTTAATGAACTTTTACAGATCTTTCATGTTAAGTATATCAAACAATTGAAATGACAAGTACAAATATATTGTTTTTATTATGAACGTTTTATATCTATCTGACAGACAATTATTTCATTATTTAATGTCATAAACACAGTGAAATCAGATTATTGTTATACCCCTATAAACTAGTTTCTATATAAACTCTATTGACAAAAATGCCAATAAATGAACTGTTCAGTGGAGCGGTCCAACAAACTGTTAAAATGGACTGTTAAAATGTGCTGTATGACTGGAGTGACGTCACAATGGGGTATAACAAAAACAGTTATCGACTGGATATCCGGGCAACAGATGATTTGTTGCCCTAACCCCCCCCTCTCCACACACACACACACACACACACACAACAACAACTGGATACTGTTACTAGTATCTGCTAGTATCCCCAAAGCGAAAGAAAAATTCTTTAATAATCTTTATAAACACGTATTATTACAAACACAAGCGACCACATGTAGGAATTGACTGATGATGTTCATTTCATATGTGATGACATTTTTTATCTTGCAGACTTCAGAGAAAAGGAACATTTCTATTCTGGTTACATTGAGAGATTAGATAAATTTAAATTAAAGACATTGTAAATGTAATCACAAAAACCTTGACTAATCTAAATGCAAAACATGATTATAAAAGCAGAAAGTTATTCTGAAATCATAAATTGATCATGTCATTGTATTGCTACGTCATAACACTGCGAAGGCCATATTACACTAGTACTATACATAAAGATAAAAAAGGCAAATTCAATGAATAAAAAACGATTCATGTGATTAATGTATAAACAGTACATTATACAAAAATTGCAAAATTTGGAATAATTGAAAATAGATTGAAATGAAACTTTGACTACTTGACTTGCTTTGGAAGATTTTCTACGATTTAGCTAACACACAGGAAAAATATAGGATTTTTAATCCCCAGAATCCAAGTTGTACACAACAGGGAACAATCGTTTCAATAGGATACACCAGATTCATACAGGTACAACGGATATGAAAATGATGATGGAATGCATGATGCATACGCACAGCAAGGTCCTTTTTTCATTTTGCATTTTAAAGTAATTTTAAGCCGATAAAAAATGCTCGTTACAAACCAATTCCAATGCCCTATAAACATTGTAGTTTTGAGTTTATGTTTCTAATATTTAACTGTGTTTGTGAGATGAATAAAGCTGTATCAAAAATATTTATCACAGAAATCATGTAACATATAGTTGTATCTATAGATAGGGATCATACAGTACTGTTAAAGGGAAGTGTCACATTAGGACAAATACACGAAGTGGTTGAGTTCATTATTGTGTTGTTCTGCAATAGTAAGGTAGAATTTTTGAAAAAGTCAGGCTCCGTGTGGAAATGAAAAATGCTTTCTCCCCAAGATTCTGTTGCTCCAATTAGCACCAATACTGCAACTATGTTCATGAGGAAACCCGCCGTGACCTGCAATGCGAATATGTATTTGATTTACTTCCAAATGAAAATATCAATTTTCTTGACAAACGCTGTTGGAAAGATTAGTTAACCATTTTCCGTAATTCTTTGGTAGAGAAAAATGAATATCTTTATTGAAAGAAAGAAATATATAATTGGTTTTCAATGCTGATAATTCTTTTCTAAAATTATGAATATGTATATTTCATTTGCACATCTATATTGATGCATCCATATTTATTTTCCTGGTATTATTTTCTTGATATATTATTTTTCTGGTCCGAGTAATTTGGTTATCATGAGTCTTTGATCGTGTTCATGTTGACTTCATTAGCATATTTGTGATTGTTATTTTATTTTCTAACTTTTGGCTACATTTCTATTTTATGGGAGGCTTCAGAGCTAATTTGATAGGTTTAATTATGTTAACCAGGATCTAAATATCTGATCATGTATGCTCCACAAATCCGCAAACATGACTTGCAAATAATCAGTTGGAGGCATTCACTACAAAGCACTACTGATATAGGTAACGAAAGTGATTTTTCATAAATTAATTGCAATTTCCTGTGTGTTTGTCATTGACAGAATTTTACATGGATTTTAAAATTTTAGCACATGTAATGATTCAACAAAACTTCCTTGAAATAAAACAATTTTCCTTCAAAATATAAACAACGTGAAAATAAGAACGAGTGTCCTAAAAAGTAAGTCCTGTTATTATCATTTGGAGAAAAGATGACAACGGCTAGCCAAGGTAAACATGTCTTCTTTAAAAGACAGAAACAAAATTTAAAAAGGCAATTAAAAACTTAAGAATAAGAGACACAAAAACACAAAAAATAAACAAAACGAAAAAAATAATAATAATAAAAAAATACACGCTTTATCAATAACACACGTGCAAAAAATATACATTATCAATCAATGATATGCAGAAAAAAACTCTGTTAATGTTTCAATAGTTAAGTTCATTTTTGGCGCGGAAAAACTTAAATAAGATCACCACTTCGTGTCAAACTCACCATGTCAATGACCTTGACGTAACCATAGGAGAATACGACAGCGTTAGGGGGCGTGGCCACCGGTAACATGAACGCGAACGACGTGGCGATGGCGGTAGGGAACATGTAATATAATGGATTCACTCCCAACTTTATTGCCTGAAATATAAATAACATATTACTAGCTCCAGTCTGAAATATAAAACAGATATATCTAGTTCCTGTCTGAAATATTAATCACATATTACCAGGTCTAGCCTGAAATATAAATTACGTATTGCCAGGTCTAGCCTGAAATATAATTTACGTATTACCAGGTCTAGCCTGAAATAAAAATCACATATAACTAGTTCTAGCCTGAAATATAAATTACATATTACTAGTTTTAGTCTCTGACCACCATTTCGGACCCTTTAAAGTCCATAATGAATTAATATTTAGAACATATATTACATATTAACATTACCATTAATTTAAACTGAATGTGTTTATCCCCTTCTACAGTACAACGAAAAATTAACATGGTAGTATATAACCGAAATGATTTCTCATATTGAAGTTATATTTCTATGCGTTAATGCAGACTGGTTTTGTTCGTTGTTGACATAAAAAGTGATTCAATTTTTATCCTTCTAGTAGTGTATACCAACATATGCTCGCAACAACATAATTCATTATCCAATCGATTGCGAAATACGCACGCGGAAATAAGTTGATCTAGACGTTCCATATTGGCCATAATTAAATGCTTATTTTTTATAATATATAAAATTTGGCCTTATATTTATCTTTAAACATCATTTTAAAACATAAAACATTCATGTTACGATTTTAACCATTTTTTTATATCTACATCCATATATAGATTTTATGCTATACTTTTCCAACATATTCATGTCATCTAAACAAGTTGCTACTTTTTAGTATTTCTGAAACACTTGGATATAAATGCATTTTTCTCCATCTTACCAGTTCGGCCATGATAGGCATCATCAGTGTACAGATAGCCGTATTGCTGGTGACCTCTGTAGCAGCCGCTACTATGTAGCAAAGTATCAAGTTCATTACCCAGGGATCAAAGCTACTGAACACCGTCAGTTTATCTCCAAGCCAGGAGGACAATCCGGATTGCTTAAAAATAAAATAATAAAATAATCCAATTGCTTGATAAAAATTATATCGCTATTGTTTTTGTTGGCTAAATCGAGTCTCACGGAGTCAGTAAGTTGATACAATACCCTGCAGTTTGGACTTAATTCTAATCGTTCATGCTACCAACCATTGCGTGATGGTAAAATGCAACTAAATTTGTTATATTGTCTTCTTGACGTGGTTTTTGACATCACCACACTTTTGACTTCGAGTTTAGTATCGCCCTTGTGAGAAAAAAGTTTTGTGGTTCTTCTATGTATCTTTGGCTTTTCGTTCTGCATTCTTCAAAGGAAGTCACTTTAGGCCTAGTATTGGTAAGATATTTTTTTCTGAAATGCCTCCAGCTTTGCCAAGACATAGTCCAGGTTTGACATCGACAGTGATAGAATCCACTGGGATATCAATCAACTATATGGTTGAAAGACAAAGGTGGAGGATTGTACAAGCATTATGCTTACCAGAGTGATAATGTCAACTACAAATGCGCTAATATTCAAAATAAAGACACCTGATGAAGACGTCAGACGTGCTATACGTAATTCTTTCATCGCCAAAAAATGTTCATATAATTCGTTCCTTCGTGGTGTTTTGACAACATGTTTCCTTACCTGACTTCCGTCAGCCAAAGCGAATCCACCACCGATCAGTAAGATGATGCCCCATGGAATTGATTTTTCCACTACTTTCCATGACATTAAAGGCTTTACTTCCTTAGTACTGGCTAAAATATAGAGGAAAGTATTTCATATGTAACATGTCACAGTCGAGATAGCAAGATCATACTTATCTAAAATGTTGTATTGAATTTACATGTATCGTGAAAGATGCTACACTGGGGTCAGAGTTTCTAATTTTCCTTCAATATAAGTATATAGAAAACAATCAATTGCACTCCGAAAAAAATCCATGGCATAATGTCCTATATGAAGTACTTAATGTCATTGCACAAAAGCCAAATAATTTAGTTTTATCATTTTTGTGTTAATTGGACACATATAGATACACGATTTAACACCATCTATTGCTCAAATGATGAGTATCGTTTATGCTCTGTCGGCGTTGGAGCATCTTTTATGATAACTAGAGCCTGCTTGCAGAAATATACATTATATACTTAATGATAATGTCAGAACATTCCTTTCATTTCAAATTTGATCATTAGAATTTGAAATATTTTTTGTAAGTGAGAATTAAAATTGGCCAGAAGTCCATATATTTTCAGTAGGATTATAACTAAATAAAAACTAACCTAGGGATGCATGAACCTCTATACATGATAGAATTGATTTCATTGTGTGACATATTTCTATCGCCACACCACTGTCTCTGTCGGTAATGCTATAATTAATCCAAAGATCAGATTCATGGCAATTTACAATTAAAAGTAAAAACTTCTGACGACGATATTGAGTATTACCAAACTGAAAATAAACAGCTACAGACCTTTGCTCTCACTAATGGAGTGAGCGTCCTTTCCACACCGGAAAAGTCTAGGTACTTCGGACGGAAACAGGAAAAGACTTGCAGATATCAAAATGGACGGAGTAGAATCTGTGACAGTTCTGGAAATCGAATGTCGTTAAATTTTAAGCCATTGCAAATCCTTATATTTTAAAGTCCACTATCCAATACCGAGGTGTAGCTGATATGCGTCAAAACATCACTACCATAATTCTGACTTCAATCATGTTACAGAACTAGGTTGTTCAAAAGATGATTACAAATTCAGCTGAAGATACTTAAGCTAATAACCATTTTAATAACGCGGCTCTTATAAATGTCTGTTTTGGGCACTATTCACATTTTTTTAATTGAATAAAATGAGCAATGTTTTTTAGAACTTACGCTGATGAAGTTCTTATTTGCAATTATAATATAAAGTGCTTCCCATGTATCTGATATATTCATTTTCTGTCGGAATGCATTTCACAGTTAAATATCGTAATGAATATTTTGCCCATTAGATCGCATAGTCATATGAGACATTTGAACGATTTTACGTTTTAAGAAATGTCAATATAATTTATGGCCTACGTGCAGGCTATTCGTGTAATAGGTGATTCGGTATAAATTTTCGTACATTGACCACATAACTGTTTTCCGAGGTCGTTACATGTACCGTACACTGCGCCAACTGCAGATGCACTGCTCATCAACATGCATTATTCAGAATGATGGTTCGCTTAATGGATATTTTGTTGCAATACACATAATAAAACACGTAGTTTAGCTCACAGACTGAAAAGGATTTCCACTTACTGTTTAGTATGGTCTTATTATTGAATTCGATATAGAGATATTTGAAAATCATCATGCAGCGATATCTCGGTGTGGACAATCTTAGATAAATGTATATGCCATTATTTCAATCTCATTGAAACATTGAGGCTTTCTGAGGTTTACGGTCGTCCCGATGACGATTTAAAATAGGGTTTTAGATTTCGGTTTCGGTTAACACTTGATAAAACCTAATGCACCAAACACCTTGTTCGCCCTTCTATGTCTATTCATAGACGATTGCGTTGATAAGTTATATACATAATCTGCATTTTTACACTTATCATATTTGATGCAAAAATCACGAAAAAGTTTTATCCATTTACAAAAAAGAAGAAGAAACAAAACGATATATTTATTTAATAACAAATATGTTATTTAAAAACATCTATGTATTTAAAGCAACAAATATATAATTCAAACCACATACATATAAATAAAACCTACATACAATACAATTTAAATAAAGTAATCATAAATTTAGTTTAAACCACCTTACAACTAATTTAAACACGTGCACATACTTTGGCGGGAACAAGTCTCCCCATCCACCAACTCCGCCCAGGTCACGTGATATCCACAAAATAACTAGCAACAAGAAATGACCTAGCACAGCTCCCTGGGCAAACCTTTTAAACAGTGAAAATATTGTAATATATATAGAAATCAATATCTATTAACCCTATTCGACCCAATAAGCGCCCTATCCCTTTTTAGGCTTCACTAACTCTGAATTAAATGCCGAATGAAAAAGAGAAAACTTTGTTGGTTTTCTTACCGATTTCTTTTGCAAATTGATATATGTATATGACTTACGTTGTACAATGATTTTTTGCAAAGCAAGTCCAAATTTGTTTTTGCCACTTATTGGGTCGAATACGGTAATTCTAATAATTCAAGTAAACTCAACAGCTCTGCATGCATTACACAAATTATTGCAGAAAAGTATGCCCTTTTTATTATACATGCTTTTTCATAAATGATTCTAATATTTTTGTCCATTTCTTTCTCTGCTTTAATACTTTAACGATCCGACTGAAAGATGTAGTACGTGTACTTTACTAACAAACTCCAGTAACATAGACACACATTTGTAGTAGTATTTCACACTCATTTTAATTCTCTTGAACGCACTTCCCTCTGCTTGGCGAAGTGATGCAAAACAGACATAAGAAATATTTAAAAGAAAACGAACAGAACTTACGTAATTGGGCCTAGGGCATCATATTCTTTCCTAAGTACCTCAGTCACCTGCCTAGACGTGTTTTTATCCTGTTTGTGGCAACAGCTAAAACAGGATCTGGAGTAATGAATTAGAGTACATAGAACATGGATAAAAGGAAAACTATTAGTACATCATCGTTCGATTTTGTCGTCAAAACAATTTGCCAATTTAAATGCGGTTTTTTTATTTAAGGCATTTAATGGGTTTTTTCTCCTTGTACACCCCGGTTTTACTTCACAGCCTAAACCCTGAATGTCCTCAAATGACCATGGTTGTGAATAGCAGGCTGAACTTATCATTAATGCATATATATATATTTAAGGTATTAAGAACTTACACAAGGTACACAGGATGCTTTTTATAAGATACATTGTATAGTGTAGTACAACTTAACTCTCATCAGGGTCATTTAGTGACTGGGCTATTTACGAGGCCCTATGTGATAGGATGTGTATATTGTAATCCTTATCACTATACGACCGTTGTGTTTACTTAAGACAAAAGAGTTCGAATTTAACGACAAGAACATGCAAATGTAAGCAAACAATCGTAGCGTATATTACTCACAATGAACGACGGAATGTGTTGTTGCTAAGACGTTAACAAGTAGTCAAACAACTACAAAGTACTATCTATATCAATATTAAATCTATCTTCTTTCGTTGTCCCGTACCACTGGTAGTACTGTTTATATCATTTTATGTAACCGTGTTCGTTTTGTGTGTCTTGATAAAGGGGCATATCGCCTCGAAAATTTGACATTTCTTTTGTCCACACGGTTGGAATTACTTCCTTGTCCAATATCAAACAAACGAAACTTATTCATGAGCTTTCGATAAATCAATAAACATGCTTTAAAAACGGCTTGGTTTAGAGTAAAGACACCACTGAATGTGTGTCGTTTGAATGGCATGTTGCTGATGTGGTAATAGAGTTAAGTGTTTGGGTGGCTGCAGTATGTTTGGATTTTCATTTGCCAGAGACACAGATTATCAAACCATCAACTCATGTTATACTGAAAACAATAAAAAAATGCTAAGTATTCAGCAGGAATAGACACTACCACTTTTATAGAGATTGTGGTTCGACAGAAGCGGGAGTAGTTTCGACAACAGCGGAAGTAGAAACTACCACTTTTATAGAGATTGTGATACGACAGCAGCTGGAGTAGAAACGAAACTACCACTTTAATAGAGATTGCGTTTCGACAGAAACGGGAGTAAAAAATACCACTTTGTAGAGATTGTGTTTCGACAGCAGCGGGAGTAGTTCCGATAGCAGCAGGAGTAGAACTACCACTTTTATAGATATTGTGTTACGACAGCTGTGGGAGTAGAAACGAAATTACTACTTTAATAGAGATTGTGTTTCGACAGCAGCGGGAGTAGTTCCGACAGCAGCGGGAGTATAACTACCACTTTTATAGATATTGTGTTTCGACAGTGGCGGGATTAGAAACTACCACTTTTATAAAGATTGTGTTTCGACAGAAGCGGGAGAAGAAACTACCACTTTTGTAGAGCTTGTTATTCGACATCGGTGGGAGTAGATACCGCCACTTTTCAAGAGACTGTGTTTCGACATCAGCGGGAGAAGAAACTACCACTTTTAAAAAGGCTATGTCTCGACAAAACAAATGAAACATGTGTTGTTCCTCTTCATAAAAATAGGCAAATGATAATATTTCATAATCATTAACGAAAAAGAATGTACAGTTGATATCACTACGTCTTCATGATCAAAACCAACGTTCTTAGTACTAAATCAAAACTAATAGTAAAACCAATATCTCATAATGGGATACTTACTTACAACGTAGAAAGTAAATTTGTAGCCATATCCAAAGTATGACAAGACAGATGGCAGAAAGAGGAAGTCCAAACTGCATCCAGGAAGCAAAGGTAATTGGAGACTCAGCACCATACTTCTGAAACACACTGTATACAGAGTTCATGTTACTTAATAATAAAAAATAACCTTTGTTTTAGCACAGATAGATTACGTCTTTGCATACTACACAGTTAGCTCCCTTACGGGTAGGTATCGATTGTTAAGTCATTATTTTCTGAGCGCAGTTTACGTGAAAAGTTTACTCTGAAAAGTATGACGTTACGCTCGCAAAGATATGAAGTCACAATCAATACCTGCATGCAAGACAGATAATTCAGTAATATGCAAATACGGAATACAGTACATATTTCTCATTTGAGTTCTTACTCTCTCCTAACTACGGGTGTAACACTGGTTTATCCCATGCAATGCATGTCGTCTGATGCTGGATTACATGGTCACTCATGCAATATAACCTCGTGACGTCACGGCGTTTACAAAAAGGTTGTTTTCTCAATTTCAGAAACCATGTTGATATTTTTGTATAGGACGCAAATAGTTGGACTTACAATTAAATCCTGGGATTTTACTAAATTTTGAGACCCTCGGACAGAATATCCTTATCCGTCCTATTGATATGGGGAATACTATTTAACATGGAATATTCGTGTGTTTATTTTCTAATGCTTTATTTAAATATGTCGTGTGTAGCAAAATCCGTAGTTTCCTACGAAACAGTCATTCTAATAATGTATACAATATAAGACTTATTTCGTTTTGTTTAATTTGTGGTTATACAGTACCCACGAAGAAACATCGAAATATTTTCACAATTGTTTTTTTTCAGTTTATCGTCAGGATTATTAACAGTCAGGGTCATGAAAGGACGTGCCAGGTTTGTTGGTGGAGGAAAGCCGGAGTACCCGGAAAAAAACAACGACCAGCGGTCAGTACCTGGCAACTGCCCCTCGCATCCCAGAGGTGGAGGGCTTGTAGTAATATGTCGGGACATCTTAACCCCTCGGCCACCGCGGCACCTAATATCACAACGAATATTCGTTGTTATATACGGTATAAAAAGTCAGTCGGAAATTCTAAATTATCGTATAAATACGTATTATAGTGGATGACTTACATGTCGCTCTGTCCCTTCATGACGAGGTTAGGTCCAGTTCCCGTCAGACTGCCTATACCTCCAACATTGGCCGAGTAGGCGATAGCCAGTGATAGTGCCTTACTCATCCTTAAGTGCTCAGCTCCGGACTTGTCGTCATCCATAGAACTAGATCCATCCTCAGATGTGGAACTGAAATAAAATCAATTTCATGAACTTTATTGTCGATCTGGACTAATTAAATGGCATTTATTGTCATTTTTATTATAATGTCACAAATAATACCTTGCAATAAAAATATGATGATATTTGATAAATGTACCGATATATACAACATACTCACCAGGACAGTAGATGTACCCAATAGAACACCAATACATAGAACGTCTATGCACCCAATCAACTTAAGCATAACCTGATACCATTTGATACTCACATTAAAAATATATTGAAGTGAGCTATGAAAAATAAAATCTTTAAATAATAAACCAA
Organism: Argopecten irradians; assembly: GCF_041381155.1. Lineage (NCBI taxonomy): Eukaryota > Metazoa > Mollusca > Bivalvia > Pectinida > Pectinidae > Argopecten > Argopecten irradians. The sequence goes on along the minus strand of NC_091142.1, from coordinate 24,878,974 downwards.
AATTAAGACAAAGCATTGTTGAAATGTTGTTTTCATTTAATCAGAAAAAAATGACAAATTTTGCTATTTAAAATCTTATAAGCTTTCATATTAATGATATATTCAATCAAAGAAATGGGGATACAAATCGGATCGTTTACTTTGTGGAATGCGGCTTACGTTTTAAGTTCCTGTCGAGCTGTATCATTATTAACAGATCCGTTATGTTTTTCGGTGACGGTAACACTTTCCAACTCGAGAGCCTTGTTATCGACACCTGTAATGAAAGAATCAGGAATATGTTTCAATCTAAAACATGAACGGATAACATTCATGATGTAAAATAATTTATATACTTGTTTTTCTCAAACCCACACAGAGTATTACGCAAATAAGTATCCCATTCTTAAACGTAGGAAATATTATGTGTCTAGACAGATCCAACAGGACTGCTATAAACGAAGAAATGTACCCGAAGGACACATAAAACACAACGACTAATTTTCTAAAAAAAGTCTACGTGTATTTTTTGGTGGAAATTTAAGCTATATTTTTAAATGTCCTAAGGTATTCCATCTTTGCATATTACATAATTATGTAACACAGCGCATGTTTTGATATATAATCACTGCCTCTGCCGGGACCTCTTGGTTACTAGTCTGATGCTCAACCAATCGAGCTAAAGAGAAGTTCTCTCTAGTCGAGCGGTAAATTGAGGCTTGTATTCACTATGGTTACAGTTAAATCACTTGCGCGTCAGTATCATTTAACATCATTATTTTATGAGATAAACTATGAGGTTACGCTCGCAAACACATAATGTCACAATCAACACATACATGTACCCACAGGGACAGATAACTCTGTAATATGCAAATTATAATAATCTGTCGTGAAAACAACACTTTCATGGAATGTTTATACTGTATTGTCACGGATGTAAGAACTTAAAATATGGTATAATATGGTTCATATTGTGTGGTTCTAGTATTGTATACCCACCATTTAATTCGGGTTGGTCCGTCGTTTCCTCCATTTCCTTAACATCTCGTAGCTGGACCAACACTGCGTTAGCTATGGGGATCATCATGGCTGTGGTGGCCGTGTTGCTTATCCACATGGAGAGGAACCACGTAGGTAGCATCATACCAAGCATCAACCTTTTATAACAAACATTTTATAATAAAGGAAATACGTCGTACCAAGCATCAACCATTTATGTCAAACAGTATATAATAAAGGAATTACGTCGTGCCAAGCATCAACCATTTATGTCAAACATTATATAATAAAGGAATTACGTCGTACCAAGCATCAACCATTTATGTCAAACATTATATAATAAAGGAATCACGAAAGGAACATCATACCAAGCATTAACTTTTTATAACAAACATTATGTAATAAAGGAATCACGTCATATAGAGCATCAACCATTTATATCAACGTTATTTGATAAAGGGCTCACGTCATACCAAGCATCAACTTTTTTTATCAATCATAATATAATAAAGGGCGCACGTCATAACAAGCATCAACCTTTTATATCAACGTTATGTAATAAAGGAATCACGTCATACCAAGCATCAACCTTTTATATCAACGTTATTTAATAAAGGACTCACGTCATACCAAGCATCAACCTTTTATATCAACGTTATTTAATAAAGGAATCACGTCATAACAAGCATCAACCTTTTATATCAACGTTATGTAATAAAGGACTCACGTCATACCAAGCATCAACCTTTTATATCAACGTTATTTAATAAAGGAATCACGTCATAACAAGCATCAACCTTTTATATCAAAGTTATGTAATAAAGGACTGACATCATACCAAGCATCAACCTTTTATATCAACGTTATTTAATAAAGGACTCGCGTCATACCAAGCATCAACCTTTTATATCAAACATCATATAATAAAGGGCTCACGTCATACCAAGCATCAACCTTTTATATCAACGTTATTTAATAAAGGGCTCACGTCATACCAAGCATCAACCTTTTATATCAAACATCATATAATAAAGGAATCACGTCATAACAAGCATCAACCTTTTATATCAACGTTATGTAATAAAGGACTCACGTCATACCAAGCATCAACCTTTTATATCAACGTTATGTAATAAAGGACTAACGTCATACCAAGCATCAACCTTTTATATCAAGGTTATTAAATAAAGGACTCACGTCATACCAAGCATCAACCATTTATATCAAACATCATATAATAAAGGAATCACGTCATAACAAGCATCAACCTTTTATATCAACGTTATGTAATAAAGGACTCAAGTCATACCAAGCATCAACCTTTTATATCAACGTTATTTGATAAAGGACTCACGTCATACCAAGCATCAACCTTTTATATCAACGTTATTTAATAAAGGACTCACGTCATACCAAGCATCAACCTTTTATATCAAACATCATATAATAAAGGAATCACGTCATAACAAGCATCAACCTTTTATATCAAACATCGTATAATAAAGGACTCACGTCATAACAAGAATCAACCTTTTATATCAACGTTATGTAATAAAGGACTCACGTCATACCAAGCATCAACCTTTTATATCAACGTTATATAATAAAGGACTCACGTCATACCAAGCATCAACCTTTTATATCAACGTTATTTAATAAAGGACTCACGTCATACCAAGCATCAACCTTTTATATCAACGTTATTTAATAAAGGACTCACGTCATACCAAGCATCAACCTTTTATATCAAACGTTATTTAATAAAGGACTCACGTCATAACAAGCATCAACCTTTTATATCAACGTTATTTAATAAAGGACTCACGTCATACCAAGCATCAACCTTTTATATCAACGTTATTTAATAAAGGACTTAAGTCATACCAAGCATCAACCTTTTATATCAACGTTATTTAATAAAGGACTCACGTCATACCAAGCATCAACCTTTTATATCAACGTTATTTAATAAAGGACTCACGTCATACCAAGCATCAACCTTTTTATCAAACATCATATAATAAAGGAATCACGTCATAACAAGCATCAACCTTTTATATCAAACATCGTATAATAAAGGACTCACGTCATAACAAGCATCAACCTTTTATATCAAACATCGTATAATAAAGGACTCACGTCATAACAAGCATCAACCTTTTATATCAACGTTATGTAATAAAGGACTCACGTCATACCAAGCATCAACCTTTTATATCAACGTTATGTAACAAAGGACTCATGTCATACCAAGCATCAACCTTTTATATCAACGTTATATAATAAAGGACTCACGTCATACCAAGCATCAACTTTTTATATCAACGTTATATAATAAAGGACTCACGTCATACCAAGCATCAACCTTTTATATCAACGTTATTTAATAAAGGGCTCACGTCATACCAAGCATCAACCTTTTATATCAACGTTATTTAATAAAGGGCTCACGTCATACCAAGCATCAACCTTTTATATCAACGTTATGTAATAAAGGACTCACGTCATAACAAGCATCAACCTTTTATATCAACGTTATGTAAATAAAGGACTCACGTCATAACAAGCATCAACCTTTTATATCAACGTTATTTAATAAAGGACTCACGTCATACCAAGCATCAACCTTTTATATCAAACATCATATAATAAAGGGCTCACGTCATACCAAGCATCAACCTTTTATATCAACGTTATTTAATAAAGGGCTCACGTCATACCAAGCATCAACCTTTTATATCAAACATCATATAATAAAGGAATCACGTCATAACAAGCATCAACCTTTTATATCAACGTTATTTAATAAAGGACTCACGTCATACCAAGCATCAACCTTTTATATCAACGTTATTTAATAAAGGACTCACGTCATACCAAGCATCAACCTTTTATATCAACGTTATTTAATAAAGGACTCACGTCATACCAAGCATCAACCTTTTATATCAACGTTATTTAATAAAGGGCTCACGTCATACCAAGCATCAACCTTTTATATCAACGTTATGTAATAAAGGACTCACGTCATAACAAGCATCAACCTTTTATATCAACGTTATTTAATAAAGGGCTCACGTCATACCAAGCATCAACCTTTTATATCAACGTTATATAATAAAGGACTCACGTCATACCAAGCATCAACCTTTTTTTATCAATCATAATATAAAAAAGGAACCGCGACATACCAAGCATCAACCTTTTATATCAACGTTATTTAATAAAGGACTCACGTCATACCAAGCATCAACCTTTTATATCAACGTTATTTAATAAAGGGCTCACGTCATACCAAGCATCAACCGTTTATATCAACGTTATATAATAAAGGACTCACGTCATACCAAGCATCAACCGTTTATATCAACGTTATTTAATAAAGGACTTAAGTCATACCAAGCATCAACCTTTTATATCAACGTTATTTAATAAAGGACTCACGTCATACCAAGCATCAACCTTTTATATCAACGTTATTTAATAAAGGACTCACGTCATACCAAGCATCAACCTTTTATATCAACGTTATTTAATAAAGGACTCACGTCATACCAAGCATCAACCTTTTATATCAACGTTATATAATAAAGGACTCACGTCATACCAAGCATCAACCTTTTATATCAACGTTATATAATAAAGGACTCACGTCATCATACCAAGCATCAACCTTTTATATCAACGTTATTTAATAAAGGACTCACGTCATACCAAGCATCAACCTTTTATATCAACGTTATTTAATAAAGGACTCACGTCATACCAAGCATCAACCTTTTTATCAATCATAATATAAAAAAGGAACCGCGACATACCAAGCATCAACCTTTTATATCAAACATTAATACAATACAAAAATTGGATAAAGATGCACAAGTTGTGTTGTTTTTATGACACCCCCCTTCAAATTAAAACTGAAAAAAGTGCGTAAGCATTATATGCCAACATGAACTAAACGCATTACAATTATACGATACATATTGACTGGCATCTCTGAGAAAATAAGTTATTAACACACATGGTCGCGTATTACTTTTGGGGTTGATAATTCAAGCATCATCATTAAATAATTTGATGAAGTCTTATTTACATACATGTCCATCTATGAATATCCTTTTGGTGAAGCAAAAGGAGGGCGAGACATCTTGTTTAAAATATTACTACAAGTTACATAACAGATTTTTTATATAATGTCAATTATAATGAAATTAGATTCGTACCAATGAGGTTCCGAGCCAACAATGAGAAGGATCCTCAGAGCTATCCTTTTGTGGATGTTCCAGTGCTCTATAGCGGAGGCGATAACCAGCCCACCGAGGAACAGCATGGTGGTGTCCTGGGTAAATAAAACAATTATGTGTGATACTAAGGAAAAGAAAGGTGGTGTCCTGGGTAAATAAAACAATAATGTGTGATACCAAGGAACAGAAAGGTGATGTCCTGGGCAAATAAAACAATAATATGTAATACTAAGGAACAGAAAGGTGGTGTCCTGGGTAAATAAAACAATTATGTGTGATACTAAGGAACAGAAAGGTGGTGTCCTGGGTAAATAAAACAATTATGTGTGATACCAAGGAACAGAAAGGTGGTGTCCTGGGCAAATAAAACAATAATATGTGATACTAAGGAACAGAAAGGTGGTGTCCTGGGTAAATAAAACAATAATACGTGATACTAAGGAACAGAAAGGTGGTGTCCTGGGTAAATAAAACAATAATATGTGATACCAAGGAACAGCATGGTGGTGTCCTGGGCAAATAAAATAATAATATGTGATACCAAGGAACAGCATGGTGGTGTCTTGGGTAAATAAAACAATTATGTGTGATACTAAGGAACAGCAAGGTGGTGTCCTGGGTAAATAAAACAATAATGGCTGATTCAGAGGAACAGCATGTTAGACGTGATACAGTGGAACAAGAAAAATATGTCCTGGAGAACAACAGAGATATGTCCTGGAGAACAACAGAGATATGTCTCGGAGAACAACGGAGATATGTCCTGGGGAACAAAGGAGATATGTCCTGGAGAACAACAGAGATATGTCCTGGAGAGCAACGGAGATATGTCCTGGAGAACAACAGATATATGTCCTGGAGAGCAACGGAGATATGTCCTGGAGAGCAACGGAGATATGTCCTGGAGAACAACAGATATATGTCCTGGAGAGCAACGGAGATATGTCCTGGAGAGCAACGGAGATATGTCCTGGGGAACAAAGGAGATATGTCCTGGAGAACAACAGAGATATGTCCTGAAGAGCAACGGAGATATGTCCTGGAGAGCAACGGAGATATGTCCTAGGGAACAACAGAGATATGTCCTGGAGAACAACAGAGATATGTCCTGGAGAGCAACGGAGATATGTCCTGGAGAGCAACGGAGATATGTCTCGGAGAACAACAGAGATATGTCCCAGAGAACAACGGAGATATGTCCTGGAGAGCAACAGAGATATGTCCTGGAGAGCAACGGAGATATGTCCTGGGGAACAACGGAGATATGTCCTGGGGAACAACAGAGATATGTCTCGGAGAACAACAGAGATATGTCCTGGAGAGCAACGGAAATATGTCCTGGGGAACAACGGAGATATGTCCTGGGGAACAACGGAGATATGTCCTGGGGAACAACGGTGATATGTCCGGGGAAAACAGAGATATGTCCGAGGGAACAACAGTGATATGTCCTGGGGAACAACGGATATATGTCCTGGGGAACAACGGAGATATGTCCTGGGGAACAATGAAGATATGTCCGGGGGAACATTTAATATATGTCCTGGGGAACACCAGAGATATGTCCTGGAGAAAAATAAAGATCTGTCATGAGGAACAATGAAGATATGTCCTGGGAAACACTAGAGACACATCCTGGAAAACACTAGAGACACATCCTGGAGAACAACAGAGATATGTCCTGGGGAACAACAGAGATATGTCCTGGAGAGCAACGGAAATATGTCCTGGAGAACATCAGAAAGATGTCCTGTAGAACAAAAGAGATATGTCAAAGGGAACAACAGACCGAATGATAAGGAACAACAAATAAAGGAATAACAGTAAGTGAATAGTAAATATAAATAAATGTCCAGGGATCATATATGTATTAGGAACTACACAACAAATAATGAGTAACACAAATAGGCAGCATTTTTTTGTGTTTGGGAACTACAGAATATTACATAAGTAAAGTTGTTTAACTTGATATAATGTATGCATTTAACATTATATTGCGAATATGATAACTGACAACACAACAAATAATGCGTAATATTAACAACAGAATACCGGGTAAGTATAAGAGGATAACTGGATGTAATGCACGTATTCAAAGTTATGTTGTAAACATGATAATTAATATCTGGAAAATTCTCAATCTTATACATGTATATGAAAAGCTTGTGCATCAGATGTTTTAGTACCAAAACGCAGCACTAGATGTGTTTAATAATTTCTTGTTATTCCTGGGGTTGAATGTCTTGTATGTTTTCACCTCAAATATGTAAAATATTTTGAAAAATCTTACAGTAACGTATTTCGATGAAACGTCTTTTGCGGACATCATTCCGACCAATGGGAATAAGATGATAGGCAGCAAGGCTGTGACAGCAATGGGCAAGGCCTCCGACACCCAATATATCGCCATTATTATCACCACATACGCACATTGTGCCTCCTGTCAACAAAAATCACAGTAACATATTTACTGACATTCGCTCAAGTTAAAGGTATCACGACGTATTAAAACCATCAGAATATATTTTTTCATTTAATATATCTTTTTATCATCATAATATTCTCCTTGTCTGTACTATCATACCACAGTATCATCTATTTATTATTAAGAAATGGCTCTTAAGGATTTGGTGTATTTATGTTTTTCCCAAAATGTAAGCATATTGTTCGGCATTCCCTTAAAACCTCTATACCATTTTCGATTAAAATTGGAGACCAAAATTTGAAATGCAGTAAGCAGGCCCTGGCGGCTGTCTCAAAGGCAAACTCTGGAACCCTTAGCGACGGAAGAAATTGGAAGAAAAAATACTAATCATAAGAAGCAGGGCAAAACATTAAGTACCCCACTTCTTTTGTGTGTTATAAAAGTGATAAAGCGGGTAATACGGGGATGACCTGTATTTCACGTTTACTATCCAATGTGTTAGCACGTGGAAAGGAGCATATGTATATGATATGTTTGATATAGAAAATAGAATATAGAATATATGTAAAAACCTTTTAATATACTAATTTTGTATCTGCTGTATATATTCTATATAATTTCCCTCTATCCTAAGCATAACATTTTAACTATAACATTTAGGGATTAACCGCAACGTTTACTCTGAATGACTGCTGATTTACAACATTATTTTATATTTGACATGACGCACGGTGTTTACTTCTCTTTCTCTCTTTGGCTGTAGATTTATCAATTTTAACGTAAATTTTACCTAGCATGCTTACACTGATTCATAAAACATGTGACGGCCAAGGTCACACTGGTGCAATTACATTTACGATACGTGTAACTTAGATACGGTCAAGGTCACATCTGTATACGTACTTATATGATATCGTATTAGACGCAAGTTAAAGATATAGACCTGCATTGATTCGAATGGAACACAAATTCTGAAATCACAACGTGGTGTTAGGGATACGAACAAAAACAAAACGATGCATAAGTAAATGAAACAAAATAAATTTAAATGAAAGATAATAATAAAAAAGAATGAGACAGTGGCAATATAATACTAGAACGGAACTACAGAAAAGCATAATTTGAACTTTACATAAAACAATAATAAAAACGTGTGTTTTATATAGTATCGCGGTCAAAGCGATGATATCGTGTAAATTATTTTTTTTTAAAGTAAAAAAAGAAGAAGAAAAAAGAAAAAAGAAAGAAAGAAAGAAGGGAAAAAATCCAGTAAATGACCTTATATTCGAGATATAAGCTAAATGTTATGAATCATAGTTTATGTAAATGTTAACTTTTATGCTATGATTTAGATGCAAAGACATGATTATGCTAATGAGGTTGATCATGTGATAATAATAAGGTCGATTTAAGTTCAACTATTGACTTAACTCTCAATCAATCCACAATATAGGACCGTTGTAGGTCTACCTTGATATATATTAAGTAACTTTAAATAAATGGAAACTCAAACCGTTGTACGAAATAATGTTCGTGAAAAGATCCAAGGGTATTGCTTTAGATAATTTAAAAAGAAATCAGAGTGCCTCATGCCAGGAAATGGCGTTTTCGAAGGACCATTGCAACATACTTCATCATACTAATATCAAAACAACTAACTATTGGCAACTGATATGCGTATAAAGACAACGAATTTCTTGTTTTCTAACTGATTTTAAAAAAACTAGTATTGATATATTTTACGTAGTTATGATCCAAAATCCATTAATCATGTTCTATATTTATTGCTTCTTATATTAAGTTCGATATTTATTTGCTTTTATTTGTTTAACATTCTATTATCAGCCAGGATTATTTCATGATGTGCCAGGTTGATCGAAGAAACCCGGAGTACCAAGAGAAAACACTTAAAGTGAGTACCTGGCAATTGCCCACATGGGATTCGAACTCGCACGCCAAAGGTGGCGAGCTCGTGGTAATATGTCGGGAAATACTAACCATTTGGCCACCGCGACATTAACACATTGAAATAAAAAGTCAAAATACAATAAAGTCAAATAGTTTCCCTTCGTCGAGTATGATGCCATAAAACAAAGACCTCGTGTATGAATCCTGTAATTTATGCAATATAATTAAGTTATTATTAGGATTCTGGCACATTATTCTCGATATGCAATATTATATAGCATGTATTACTATGCAATACTGCCATATGTAAAGATAAGATAAAAGGGACGGTTGGTAACGTGTGCTTTTACTAGTTGTTTTAGGACACGAAAACATAAGGTAGCGGTAGACACGTTAGATACATGTGTAAATGTGAACAGGTAGGTGTGTGTTGGGACGAGGTGATAGGGCCTGTCTCTTTTACGTTTGTCCCGTTAACAGGCCAACTGTCATCGATCACGTAAAACACACACTCATTTAACAGGATCTTATGTGTTTGTTTCATGCGTACTTAATATCGTAATATTATTTTTATTTTGTATATAAAACATCAAACGATATTAAAGGTAAATTTCGTTGTGGTTTGAGTCTAAAATTAAATTGTTTAATAATCACAAATAATAATAATAATATGAATACATAAACTATTGTTTCCAAATGTATCCATATGCGAAAACGTCTTTTTATGGTGTGGAATGGCTTTGATATTATATGGTGACTTGGAATGACTTGATATTATTTATGGTATGAATGACTTTGATATTATTTTATGGTATGGAATGACTTTGATATTATTTTATGTATGGAATGACATGTCATGGAAACTTTGATATTATTTTATGTTCTGATATGGACATCTCAAGCCATGTCAGAAACTAATTTAGAAATGATGAAAAATGCAGAATGATAAAATGGTTAAAAAATAAGAGGATTTGTTAAAAAAAAAAATACGTGGAATTTGTAATTTATATCATATACATACCTTTGTTTCTACACTTAACGGGACAGGTAACAACAGTATAGGCGTCAAAAGAACAATCAAAACCTTTCGTATCGCCAACAGGTCGTGTAAGAACTCACTGCAAGTATATCCCATCTTAAATCGGAATCTGTTCGTTAATTTGAATTCTATATAAATCGAACACAATCGGAATGATGTAACGGTGAGTTTAAGCCACAACCCATCTGGTACCTGTCGTGGACAGTAATGATCTCTCCGTTATCTTTATATCCGTGTGGGCTATGTTTGGGCAACTACACTGCTCTGTAAACAATATGTCTGTCCCTGGTTGTCAGCTTGATCTATTTTCTACATTAGCATAAGTATTACACGCATGTCAAACATATTTCTACTACTCGACCTCATGATTAAGTATATCTAAGATAATTAGCATGTGGTTTAATCTGATGACCTGTTATAGTTACATAACGCGTTTTCACTGTTGTTTTAAATATATTTAAGGTTAATGACAAATTATGTATCAGTACAAGCGCATATCATTACACATATCATCATACAAATGTCTATGATAATGAAAAACCAGAACGCTGACGGAAAAGTACACTTCGATAAAAGCGCTCCTTGTATCTGTTTTTTTTTCTCGCTCTTAATGTAGGACAACATACTTCCTACCATAAGGAGCCTCGCAAAGTCCTCTGACATCCTCTACCAACGTGGTTATATTTGATATGCTGTATTATTTATACGAACTGATTGCCATTTGACGTTCTGACCATGGTATGGATTATATCTATATGATTACTATTCCGAAACACATGGTTCTATTTTATTGTAACACCCCATTATACACAGAAATTGGTGGCCAGCAGTATTTTTTGGTTTATTTAAGATTATTATTTCATACTTATCAAGAAATTGATTGATTTTTTTAATTAACTTTTAAAAAAAAAACTTAATGTAATATCAATATCTTTTTGCACTGAAAGCGCGTTGATAGACTACAATAAATGCCAACACAACAAATGAAATCGGCAATCGTCTTCACGTCAATCAATGTGGATAAACCGGGACGAAGAGATGGGGAGTATAGAGGGAACGGACGGTTGGAGAGGGGGAAGGATGGAGGGAACGGGAGGGTGGAGAAGGGGAAGGATGGAGGGAAAGGAGAGGTAAAGGTGGTAGGCCTTTCCACAGCACTGACCAACTCTAGGGACCTGCCTGGCCGACTGGATGGACATCAAACAGGTACATTGTAAGGGGGAAGGGCAGATAGAACGAAGGACGTCAAAGGAAGGATCGAGAGAGGGGAAGGATGGAGGGAAGGGGAGGGTTGATATGTTTGGCCTTTCAATAGCACTGACCAACTCTAGGGACTTGGCCGACTGGTTGGACATCAAACGGGTAAGGGGTCATGGCAGAGGGAACGAAGGAAGTAAAAGGAGAGGGGGAGAGGGGAAGGATGGAGGGAAGGGAGAGGTAAAGATGTTAGGCCTCTCAATAGCCTTGGCCAACTCTAGGGACCTGCATGGCGGCGGATTGGCTGGACATCAAACAGGTAAGGGGACATGGCAGAGGGAAGGAATGAAGTAAATAGTGAGGGATGGAGAGAGGGGAAGGCATAAAGCAAAAACGTCAACGATGACGTAAACAAATCATAACAAACATGATACAACATATAGATTGTTATGAAAACAAATGCTTCTTATGCCAGTGGTACAGTAGTATTTACAATATCAAGTCAGAGTAACTTGATATGAGTTCTATCCACCCTTACCCGCTTTATTTGCAGTCAGATTGGCAGTATAATCTGTTCATGACTTTACTTCATCGTAATGAAATAATGCTAGACTCCATTATGTGGTAAATACCTTATAGATGGGTAACTGCTTTATTCGACATGGTTAATACAATTTATGTTGAATCCTTATACATTAGCAAAGGTTAGAATTCGATAAAACAATTCCATTTTTACATCCCTCACGTGTGTTTGTATGTGGTTTCGTGTGTGTTATGATTAGAAAGGATATAAATAAACTGTGAATTTTCTATGATTGGTTCCCATTGAACATTTACTGTTGCCAATGTCATAATGAATTGATTACTAATAAAAAAAATGAGTACATATGTAATATTAGAAATAGATGTTTAATTCATTTGGTCGCCTCGACACGATATATAGTCTAACACTGAAGGGAAAGGCTAACATTACTCTCTCTCTTGGCGTGTAAACTTTACTAAAACTGGATAATTGTTTGTTTTAGTTTTACGGCCCATCAACAACTAAGGTCATATGGATGCTTGTACGAGTGAAAGTCGTAAGTCATCCTTATAAGGTGGATGAACTCTTAATTGTTTGTTTATTTAAATACAGGGCAAGCCTAAAATCCGTGTATTCTCTTCTGATAACAATCCATTGTAGCTCAGAGAGATTCCCATTGCACATACGAGGCAATACCTCTACTCCATTCGTTGTGGATTTCTATAAACGGAAAGGCGTAAAGCATAAGGATATGTTCGGAATGAAACAGTTCTGCTGACCTGCTAATATAAGTTGCTTAAACTGAAAAATGACACGGTCGAGTAATCTTACTATTGACAGAAACTTGGCCATGGGTTACCCCCTGATCATTTCAACTCAGGACATGCAATATACCAAATATATACAGAATAATTTACCAGTTTCTAAATGTGTAAGTTACATTATGAAAAGGATTGGAAAGCAAAAAATAGGAAAGTAGCGTGTTTGTGATCGTTATCAATACAGAATATGAGACATATTAAGCCTTTTTATTCCATAGCCAAATACAGCAAGAAAATACAGAAAGCAAAAGTGGAAGGTGTATACCGACAATCCATATCATGGATTGAAATATGAGTTTGTAAGTCGACACAGTTACTTTTTACTTTGATTGGAGGAAGGGGGGAGGGGTGCTGTTTTACTATCAGAATATGTCATGTCATCTCTACAGTAAATGGTATCAGTATATGATGATTGCTTTGGTGTCAGATATCTTCAACTTTCAATCGATGGAATAATAGAAACCGCCAGTTTGGTTACAGCTAAGTGGATCCATTTGTTCCATTTCGGAATTCCAACGGAAACTCCTTCACATTTAATATACTATTTCCGAAATATTCAGTCAGGGACACGACGATTGGAATAGGAATGATGTTCATTAGGAGTCCAGTTTTTATCTGAAATGAGAATACTATAAATAGTCGGTTGGTTGATTGATCGGATTAACGTCATACATACAGTCAGGGCCATTTAAGTACGGCCTTCCATGTGTTCGGTATGCATGTTTTTGGAGACTATATTCGTATTGTTACCGATTGTAATACCGCCATATTGGAGGCCTTTGATACTAGGGATAGTGTCTCGATTTATCTCCTTTCCATGTGGATGTATTCCGAATTTGCATATATTATTACAGAGTTATCTGTACTTGCGGGTAGTTATCGATTGTGACGTCATGTGTTTCGGACAAAACGACGTGAATTGCGCTCACAAAAAAATGACGTAACAATCGATACCTACCCGCAAGGGAGCTAACTCTGTAATATGCAAAGACGGACTACCTGCTATTTTACTGCTTTAGTGAGATGCTATGTATAATGTTACATACCATACGTCTCTTGTCGCCTCTCCAAGTGATTTTCTACAATACTTTATAATTGTAAAATTTTGAGGGTGTAAATTCTCGCGATTTACTTTTGGAACTTTTGGGTTTATTTTCGCCAATTCTTTTCGATAACATTTGAAAGCGTCATTCATTCGGCAGGCCGTAATATGAAATACTATGGTTTTGAAAAATATCGCGAAGTATAATATATGTATTTAGTCAATTTGGATTGAATTTAGCGTAATTAAAACAATTTGTGTTATTTCAAACATACAAATTTTTACTTTGATTACTAACGAAAAGACATTGACCACATACACATCTATGGTGTCTTTGATACACCTCAAAACACACGTACCATATCAATGACCTTGATATATCCATATGAATACAAATCACACGTACCATATCGATGACCTTGAGATATCTATATGAATACAAAACACATGTACCATATCAATGACCTTGAGATATCTATATGAATACAAAACACATGTACCATATCAATGACCTTGAGATATCCATATGAATACAAAACACACGTCCCATATCAATGACCTTGAAATATCTATATGAATACAAAACACATGTACCATATCAATGACCTTGAGATATCCATATTGATACAAAACACAAGTACCATATCAATGACCTTGAGATATCCATATGAATACACCACAGTATTGGGCGGTGTAGCTGCGGGTAACATAAACGAGATTGAGGCTGCTATCGTGACCGGAAGGACCAAATATAGCGGATTTACTTCCAACTTCAAAGCCTGTCAGAAGCAAAATATAAGTCATATGTCAGATTAATAAAATTAATATTAAAATAATATTATTGATTTTTTTTCAAAGTTGTAACTCATTTTGTGTTATTATTATTGTAGATATATCTAGCTTAAAATAGGTTTTGTTTCTATTATATTCTTCTTCGCAAAATGATTTCAGGTGTGAAACTAGCAAGGAGAAGGATAAAAGAAAAAAAGCGAGTTGCTCAAGATTTCTTAACTGAACCGCTATTTTTGGCGTACATTTAACTGAACTTTTAAAAGCCCGCTTGACAGAAAACTATATTCCAAACATTATGTAGAACACACAGATAATCTATAGCCACATTGATTTCTAGAGAAAGAGGAATGAGCACAAAGAGCATTACTTTATTACCTCATAAACCAAAGATATTAAACGTGAGTTTCATATATACGAAAACGTAAATAGATATATGGCACGTATCTATTTGTTGTTTTTGCTATCAATCTCTGCTCAGGGACCCATATTTACACACGCCCCTCATTATAGTCAGTAAGACATCAAGTCTTGTGTAATAAAGAGAGCCGATATGTTTATATTGTTGTAAAATTAGATGTCAATATAAAGGCACATTTATGGCAGCCCTATGAGTAGCTTATTGCACGATTATAAGTAAATTCACATCAACTTTGTTCTTAGCAACAAAAGAGTGTATCAATAAATCAGATAATCTAGTCTACTATACACAAAATAATTCAAATATAATGCTCCTTAAACAACAAGGGCCTTACTGTTAACGTAAACACCAAATGTATTAAAATGGACAACGAAACAAAATTTAATTTTAAATTACAGTAAGAGCAGGACAACAGAGCTTTATTTAACCTTTTTCTCTTTAACATTATTTTTATTTTGATATTTTTGATTGCGATATGAAAATCTGCAAAACTATTAATGGTTTTCATACTATAATTCATACGAATTATAAGAACGCTAAATCATATAATCATGTATATAGCTGTAGTGGTCTTCAACCGAGCTAAACAAAAGTATATGATCTGTATATATAAGGGTATATAATGCGCCTTTTCTCAATGTTTAGTTAATTGCTAGCAGGCGTTTGAACATTTACTTTCATATTGAAAACAATCCCATATCAATAGCATGGCATTTTGATTTTTCAGTGGTGGCGAATAAAGAATTACACAAGGAAAGTATTTTGATATTAACATGTAATGGACAAATTGAATTTTATTTTCCAATTATCGGTAAACAATATATACCTTGGTGTTTCAGTTCTGTACAAAAAAGTTGAGCTTCTTTATTTCCATATTTTTTCGCTTCAGGATATACTTTACTGAGTAGAAGATATTGTAAATATTGTAAAAAAAATTAACTCAAAAGCAATAGGTTATCGCAGTGATGAATTCGCGCATTCGCAATAATAGCCATACCGTAGACTGGGTTACCCGCCTTAGTACCAGTTCTCTCCGCTAGGCTGCGCGCGCTCTTAAATACTAAGACAGGTCATGGCCGCCATTTTGGTCAAGATCCTGACCAAAATGATTCTGATTGGTCAATTCAAATTAGCAAATCGTTGAGTTCATTATGACACGAAATTCCCTTCTGTTTACAATAGCAACGAGGTGGAAATAAAATTTCGATATTGTCTAGGATGCATTCAGCATTGAAAAGGTATTTGAAATAGTTTAAGAACGTTACGATTTCTGAAGTCTGAAGTTCCATAAATTACACTGACGTCATTATGTGTGTACCGGAAAACCCCTGAGTTTCTGCTTCAAAAGACAATTTCGCGTTTCAAACAACCAATACGCAACAAATAGTATGTTAAGTTATTTTCCACCAATAAATACTTAATATTGATTACCATTTACCATTGTATAGCAGACTAGAGGTCAGCAATTCAAAAATTGAATGTTGTTATTTTTTTGGCGAAAATATACAGACGCCATTTTGAAAAGGAATATCCCCTGAACGTTATAAATATTAGCCAATCAATTTCCAGGATCGATAGCCCTGACCTGTCGTTGTATTTTCGGAGCGAAGCCTAACGGAGAGTAGAAAAACTACGAAAGGCAATCTAGTCTAAGCTATACTGATATTGTGTAGAAAATAAAATAACCCAATTATATTTTATCGTGAAATTTCTTGCGGTAAAAATACCATTATCGTCAAATTATACATGTTTAAGGAGTACAGTGTCACAGAAAGTTTACACTAACTAACCACTTGTGCTAAAATCGGCAGCATTAGTGTACATGTAGCTGTGGCACTGTTGCTGGCCACTTCAGTGAAGCCAGCAACAATATAACTGAGGACTAGGTTGAGAACCCATATATCTAGACCACTACATACAGACAGCTTGTCCCCTATCCAGTCTGACAAGCCAGTTTCCTGTAATGTGATCAATAGTTCAAAGAATGCCTTACTAATATTTAATATCATTTATGTACTGCAATATTGTAGCTCAAAAGACTTTTAGACAGAGAATGGTGTCGTCTTAAGAGCTACAATTGGTGCCTATTACTGCTAATGGAGCATAGTAATGATTATTCAAACCATTATAAAACGTTTGTTTGCATTTATACGTACTTGTTTGATATCGCTTACCTACTAGGCAATTCAATTGAACCACATAAAATATCAAATTCTCATCGAGGCATTTTTTATATAACACATATATGAAGGTTTTTCTGAAGGGAATTTAGACGGCAAGTTCACAAATTGTGAATTTGACGTCTTGTGAGCGGTAAGGTAGATATTAAGAACGGTAGTTATGTTTGTTTTGGACAAAACTTATATGTAAATGCATGCACGCATAAAATAATTGGAAACCTTCAAAAATATAGAAAACAGTGCCCGAGTGACTTTCGGAGGCAGTGCTCCACTACGACACATAGGGACCAATTCGTACCCGGCTGAAAGGTATAGAAGGCCGGGTACGTTTATTCGTTCTATCATTTATGTAGTATAATTCAAATTATCAAAATAATTTCTTATTTTCTTTTGCAAATGACAATCTTATTATCAGATTAGTTGAAAACGTGAAATTTATTCTTTTTCTTTTATTTGCAAATGTTTAAGCTGGATAACAAATCTACGTTGCTAAGTAATAAAACATGGTCCCAATTTTCAAATGGCTATTTTACCAGGAAAACACTGCCAATTTAATGTGTTTGTGGTTCGATATGTCATATTAACATCGCCGTTCGTTAGTAATCTGATATATTACGGGCACGATTGTAAAATATGGACAAGGTATTCAAACAAATACTGCATTGTGTGAAATAAATATCATAATACGTATATTCATTATGTTTATTTACGTTCCGTGACACATGTCCTTTAAATTCGTACCAATTGCCATTAAAGATGACTTATTAAAATTATACATTTACATGCGAGGCGATACAAAATGGTCGTCTTTCCAACAATATACAACCGATCAATGACGTAGACTGCTACCTCTGTGTTACTGAATACTCTATCGTACTACAGCGAACCTTCGATAATCCGGATATCTTCGATAATCCGGACACCTTCGATAATCCGGACACCTTCGATAATCCGGACACCTTCGATTTTAGTCTAAAACGTCCGGATTACGAATTCACAGTCGTATTTTGTATTCTTAGTCAATATGTAACATTTAGGTAATCATTTCCCTTAAAATTTCCGTCCGGACTGAGAGTTTTTCGAACTATCGGCGTCCGAATTACCGGAGGTCGACTGTATAAATCTCAAATATAGATTTCAACTGCGTTATAAAATATGATTTGTGCCTTAAATCAATGGTACTTTTCTGGGAATAGATTCTTCCATCCACCGACACCGCCAAGATCACGAGTTATCCAAAGAGTGGACATTGCCAGAAAATGGGTGATAACTGCACCCTGGGCAAACCTGAAGCATGAAATTGGTAAATTCAACAACAAAATCTATACATTGTATGGTTTTATCGATCAGGTACAAATTATAATTGTTTCGGCGTAATTTCTTTTAGTTAGTTTTATTTTTTAAGACTATAGAATGTAAAGGTACTTGACATTATAATACCAATAAGGAAAGAGTGTTACTAACTGCCACAGAAATTGTATGTCATGATACCATATAACTTAACTAACCGAACCTAGGGCATCGTACTCCCTCTGCAAAACATTTCTTATCTCCAATGTGGTTTCCTTTGGTTGTTTCTTGCACAGTGACCTGAAGATTATAATCAACACATTATTATTTCAAATTAAATTATCCTGTCAAAGAATAAAAATACGTGTCGCAAATTCATTCAGTATTTTTTTTCTCAAAACTTCTAATTTGGTATGATTGAGTTCTTTTGCGATTTATTTTCGCGTCGTTCACTTTTTAGTGTATGCGAAAGTATATCTCCGTATACAAGATTATTACAGGTACATATTACATGTAAGTCACGGAATTAGATCGCCAAGGAAATGTCGTTAAGAAATAAAATACAAAATTAAGTCATCGAGAGAACTAGTTCATTGCAGTGCCTACATGTTATGCCATTGGTAGGTGTAATATGCATTTTTAATATGAATATACATTTGGACTTTTTAACGTTTCCTTGTTTTCATAGATGATGCTGCGCGAAAGATTAACATTGATATATGATTATTGCGTTATATTAGTACAAAATGCCGTACCTTAATCCAAGGAAATATACTACCAGCCAGATCCCTGACATAAATAGGAGTATGATGGTTATAGGGACGCCATATTGCATCCAAGATGTAAACGTGATAGGATTTTCCAATTTATATTTCTGAAATAGTCTGAAAATAAATACGTAAAATAAATATCAACATATCTTGGTAATCATACATTTTCAGTACGATAAGGAGCATGTGGAAAGATTTCTTTTGCTGTCATGAAAACGGTCTTCTAATCCTCCTTGTTATATTGATATTTGTTAACTGATCATCCACCTCACAATCTCCTCCAGTGTCAGTATACCTCTTCTAACATATAACAAACATAGTTATCATAGAGGAAGTAACTTTACTAGAGCCACTCCTGTCTATATAGACCATTCAAGGATCAAATAGTCTTCATAACCAAATTGTGTTTCTACACAGGTCTGTTGAAAGTAACTTATTGCGGACACTAGCAAGATGTTTTTTATTAAGCAGCTATACAGGGGTTGTCTCTATGGCAGGGTTTATTCTACATTTTTAAATATTTTATTTGTTTCATTTATCATTTATATATTAAAAATATAACAATTAATTAACATACTTTAATAAAACGCTAAGATACCATGGAACTGACGAAATGAATGCACTCACATGTCTGTTTGACCTTTCATGATGACCTTTCATGATGACCTTTCAGGATGACGTTAACCCCAGTACCGGTCAAGGTCGCAATGCCGCCTATGTTAGCAGCATAACAGATTGACAAACACAGAGCCTTGCATAGCGTCAGGTGGTCCTGGTGGGTTTGGTTTTCCTCGTCACTACAAAAGATGGATGTGTTTTTCTTAGAAAATACTACAAAGAGAATACATGGTTAGTATCTTACAATACAAGGTTTATTTTGGTGCGAGACTTAGGAAAGCCGAGATGACGAGGCATCTCGGCTTTCCGTGTCGAGCACCAAAATAGAACTTGTATTGTAAGATACTAATCGTGTATTCTGTTTATCCTGCAACTATTATGGCATTCAAAACGAAAGCAAATTTACAGTTATTTAGTTGGTTTCGCTCGAAGCGTGACGCTTCTTTGATGCGGAGGTAAATATTCATTCACTAAACCGAATGAGAGTGTACTCTGTTTTACTGCCGTGGGAAATAAACAAGCCCATTCACACACACCATCCGTAAATCCATGCAGTGTAATATATCACTGAAACAATATGAAAATACTCAAAAAACAATATAAACCCATTTAAGAATTACTTTGCAATACATACCTTTGTCATGAGTCAAGAAAAAAAACCACACCGCCATACGAGATTTTGGATACCGTAAAAATGACGTCATTCCGATGAATGTGACGTCACGTTTTAGCGGGACTGAATGACGTTTCATTCACCGGAAGGTTCAAGTTCTGGGTCAAGTTAGAAAAAGTTCCGTCAGATATGGAACAAATTCACGTGATCGTACTGACGGATAAAGCATTTCGTATTGACGGATAAAGCACAAGTTTATCCGGCAGTAGTTATCGGTCAGTATGTAGGACAGTTGCAGGATAAATACTATTTTTTTGATAAGGCATTCCCTATCAGTCCAAAGGTTTCATGTCTAAACTAGTAAGTCATACAAAAATTAAATGTAAATTTAATCAAATGCAAACCAAAAAGGAAAACAATATGGATGATATATTCATGCAATTATTTAACTGTAAGAGGTTGAATTAATTTAAGTTTGTCGATGGAGGCTGCCAACTTTTGTGGTTGTAACATTGACGACAAACTAGGTTTTTCGATTTCAGCTTTCAGACGTCTTTTAATTTCTGTTTTGTTAACATATGTTTCTTTGTACAGTAGAATCAGCGGAAAATCAGAGAGAAGGACAGAATCTGAACATGTAGAGGAGGTGTGATGTCTCGTTCAAGGGGATGTCATATAACTTTTGAATTTTGCTTATGTTGATATCTTTGATTAATTTAGTTTGAATCTTTATCATGACAACAGTAGTGATGACAATTCTTTCGCGATGGAAACAACTTAAAATAACACCTACCTTCCATTTTCTGCGGTTCTGGCTTTCTGTTCGGAAGAATATGCGTCCATTGACACATGTTGAGTATCTTGTTTCCAATACGAGTCTTGGTCAGCGTTATCTTTTTTATAATATATATACAATGAATATACAAATAATATTTACATTCGTTTTTATCATACTTTGACGCACGACTGGAAATCAATCCGCTACTTTATATTGTCTGAAATAGTATTACCTGGTTGAATGATATCTAACCTTATATCTATATCGCGAACATTTTTAAAACCTTTAAAATTTGACTTTCTCGTTTTAAGATCAAATCGCGAAAATTTGGTCCACGGCTATACGGTAACATTTTATCTGTATTAGATTCCTAAAGTGAAGGATTACAGTATTTCACTTTAATTTTTAAATATTTTCTTTGAGTTTGAAAGTATGATGTAATAAATACCGTTAAAGTAAATTGAAGTAAAGTAATTTTTGAACCAATAAGGCAAACTGTACTTATTTTCCCCAAATTAAATTTCAATGCAAATGTGGGTTTCAACAGAATAACTTTTAACAGTGCAATGATGAATTCGCGCGTTCAACATAATGGCCAAAGATATAAACAACGTAAGAAATACAGTTAAGGCAATCATAATTTAGCTCATACTTTCTGGTGCGAAAAGTGCTACAATAAGATAACAACTAAAATATGTACATATGACAGTAATTGTCTGTGATAAGATATTGAAGGATGATCATTTTACCTGTACAGGAGGCATCTTTTTCGGCTTTATGGGCGTGTTTCAGTTGTACAAGTACCGCGTTAGGTATGGGTAACATCATTACAGATGTGGCTGTATCACTCATCCACATAAAGAGGAAACAAGTCGGAATCATCATCCCTAGCATCAACCTAGAACAGTAATATCACAGGTAATTTGCTATTGATATATTTTTGATAAACAATAACCTAACTTATCTGTGAAAATGAAAAAAAACCTTTATTAAATACATGTTGCTGGGATGGATTGTGTATACTTGAACGGTAATATAGCAGGTAGTTCTATGATTATCGTTTCCTGAAATAACAAGCCAATTATTCTAGGTAACGAGAAACGCCTTTGTAAGATATTTGTGAGGCAATTATCTGAAGAAATTTCACCATGAAAATTTTGCACAATTAATGTAAAACACACATTTTTATCCTGGGGAAAACTGAAAATAGAATATAAACTTTAGGAATGCACTCTATACAATGGTTGCATACCACGTTTTGTATGAAGAATAAATTTCCTTGCACGACTTTCTCGACGATATCATTGTTTCATATGTACATCAGAACGAACGGGGAGAAGATAAATTTGACATTTCAATGAAAGTGAAAGAATAAAATTGTCATTATAAAACAAGGGAAAATGTGATTTTTCTTATAACGGCTGTCTCATGAGTACTACGCCCATTTTAATTAAAATCATTATCTACATGTATAAGCTTTAAAATAAAATCAACGGAATCCGTAACATCTGGCCCATAGTTTCCCCATTCAAAGCAATTCGAAGCATAACCTATTTTCCCAGCAAAACTGCAGTAACAAAAAATCTAGTCAATCTTACACAATAAGAAGAAAAACGATGTTTTTACCAGTGAGGCTCCGCTCCAAACCAAAGGAGGACTCGCAATGCGAACAGCTTGTGGATGTTCCAGCGTTTTATGGCGTAGGCAAGGATGAGTCCCCCAACAAACAACATGGATGTGTCCTAGAGTAAAAACAATGATGTACATAAATTATTCATCAATACCTTTAAAACAGTACAAAGTCCTTTACAAATTTTCGGGCTCTCGGCCATCTTCGGGTACGTGGAACCAAAAACCAACTATGTAAAATCCATCTTGAACTTTTTAATGAATTCAAGATGGATGATTTAACATAAGATGGGCTTTACAAAGCTGGGTTTTTGTTTCCATGTACCAAGAGGCCGAAAATTGTGTAAAGGAACAGACATTTGTACTGTTTAAATTTCTCCCTCTGAAGGATTATTGTTTGAAAATGCTTATTTGATTGATGCAGCATCTTGTCATAAACATAATTTTCTTAGTCAGTCGCATGATGAGTATTTTAGACACCAATATGATGGGTAGAATATGTGTGTCAAGTGGACACGGATATCTCAACCCGAGTGTAATGTCGTGGATTATCAACACGAGACTTGTCGTATTTCATCCCAAAATACGTCGCTATGCGTCAAAACTGATGATGTCATCGGTAATGTTCACCGCGGTTACGAAACATGTATTAGTGAGATTACGTAATTATATAAAGCGTGTGAACTGCATTTCAACTCCTGTGTAAAATAAAAGTTTCTTTTCCCAAGCGTCCATAGGATATCTTTGTGAAGTATATATGTCAAAAATATTATTTTGGATGCATTAAATTGTGACAAGGACACCTTCCTTTGTTCCCATTTTTTCATTTCTTACTGATTTCATACTGTTATTTACTCGTATCAAGTATTTCGCAATTTTAAATCAAACAAAAATATATATACTTTACAAATGTATCGGTTTTGAATTTTTGCGATCTGACTGTCCGAGTATAATTATTATTCAACCATTTTCCTATATTTTGCTGGTCGAAGCTTTGCGGTCATAGTATACGTCATTATCCTGCTAAATTGGAAAACTTGTGCTCAATCTCATTGTATATAAAAATTACACAATAAAATATGTTTAAAAAAAATCCCCCTAAATGGTGAAAATAATCTGCTATACGCTAACACTTGACAGACACTACCCTCTACAGAAGCAAAACACATACGTTCACATGCGCTGTTGATATATCTTTAGCGTTTGCTATTCCAACCAAAGGAAACACCACTACAGGAAGCAGTGCTGTCACGGCAATGGGCAAAGCCTCTGTGATCCAAAATACAGATACCAACAGAATTACAAAGCCACATTTCGCCTTCTGTAAAATATAGAAGGTATAGAACGTTGTAAAACTATTACTGTTAAGCAAATTATTTTTGCGTGTGCTTAAATTTCGCGTATGTTGTGAGTTAAATAAATCTGGGTAAAATGTTCTTATCACAGGTAAAATAGAACTACATGTATATGAGTTGCATAATTCTATATCGCGAAAGTGGATCGCCGCTAAAATGTTTTTGGGCATGACAACGCGAAATTCAGTCGCGGCAAAAATGTTGTTAGACATCACAACGCAAAATTTAGTCACCGCTAAAATGTTGATAGACATGGCAACGCGAAAATAAGTCGCCGTCAAAATGTTGTTGGACACGGCAACGCAATATTAAGTCGCCACTAAAATGTTGTAAGACATGGTAACGCGAAATCAAGTCGCAGCTGAAATGTTGTAACAGATGGCAACACGAAATTAAGTCGCCGTCAAAATGTTGTTAGACACGGCAACGCAAAATTAAGTCGCCGTCAAAATGTTTTAAGACATGGAAGCGTAATATTAAGTCGCCGCTAAAATGTTGTAACAAATGGTAACGCGAAATTAAGTGGCCGCAATAATGTTGTTAGACATTACAACGCGAAATTTAGTTGCCGCAAAAATATTGTTTGACATGACAACGCGAAATTTAGTTGCCGCAAAAATATTATTAGACATGACAGCGCGAAATTTAGTTGCCGCAAAAATATTGTTTGACATGACAACGCGAAATTTAGTTACCGCAAAAAAATTATTAGACATGACAGCGCGAAATTAAGTTGCCGTAAATGTTGTTTGAGATGGCAACGCGAAATTAAGTTGCCGCAAAAATGTTGTAAGACATGGCAACGCGAAATTATGTTGCTGCAAAAATGTTGTTATACATGGTAAGGCGAAAGTGACCAGAATTTACAAGCCAAATGACACTATATCTACCGAGTACATTTATCTTCTCACCTGGCCTTCAGCAGCAAAGACAATAGGAAGTAATACCAGGGGTGTGCGAGGATAACAACAAACAGTTTCCTTAAGTCCCAAATATTTTTCAAAACTCGATTCGCCATTACCATACATTCTCCTAGTGTAAGTATGTATATACCTATAGTAAATAAGTAAGTAGTGTAGATATTACATCCGTTCTATATACGAGATAACCCCGAAATCTTCTAATCAAACCTGATGCGAAACAACGAGAGAATGATGGGTACGATTTAATTAAGGGGTACATTTATTTATTGTTTTCTAGTTTTGTTTTACCTTTTATTTTTCAAGTTAAAACCGCCCGATATCCAAAAACTTCTTCCGTGTAATATTATTTTGCATAGGTCAATAATTCAATTGTCTTGTTTTCATAAAAAAATCCGAGAATGACGCGAAACCTCAACGTTATCGTGACGTCACAATAGAAAAAGAATCCCTTGCAAAATCACTGAAATGGTAGATTTAAGCATTGAGCATCTTTCAACTGACATTCCTAGTCAATATGAATGCCAACTGGACGGAGGCAAATTTTATAAAACGCGCTAACGCTTCATGCTTGATTTGCCTCTGTCCAGTTGGCATTCATATTGGATACGAATTCCAACTGAAAGACGTTCAATGCTTATATTTACATTTAGTAATAATTTTGTGTTGAAATATCATGGAAATTTGCGTCTATAATGAATTTTTTATTCGGTATCGTCAAAGATGGGACAGCCATTTGAACAGCCGTTTTCCGTGATCGCTGGCATGACAATTGTGACGTTACAATGATAATGACGTTATGATAAGCGATTGACGCTCATAGTCTATATGACTACAAACTGTGCTTGGTAAGGATTACAGAGTGGAACTGCACTGAAAATGTAAATGTTTAAATATATGTACTTTTTTGATTAAATTATAAGCATTGATGTCACTGTTTTTCAATTTAAAAAAATTGTTTCACACAGCTTGCAAACAATTTCTTTTTATACCCCGTAAAAAAATAGTTACATCAATGCTTAAAAAAAATCAAGAATGGCGCGAGACCCCGACGTTATCGTGGCGTAATAAAACAGACATTGGCGTTGCGTATCGATTCGGAAAAAAATATATCGCAAAATCTCTAGAATGGAACATTTAAACCTGTTTTTTTTTTCTTAAATGGATTATTAAATTAATAAATGTCCTATATTCATCAGCGGCGATATATTCCAAAGTCACCATATAACATCAACCGTGGCAACTTCAGTGACATCAAAATGGTCACGTTTTGGGTGTGAGTTATATCCAGATATACGTCACATTAGCGTAGTGAGTAGTAAATACAAGTGATAACTGGTCTATCGTAACAGGATATAGAGCAAAGGTACATATCGCCAGAGTAATTTAAAATTTGTTAATGCCATATCTACGTAGATATTTCATTTCAGCTTGGAATCACATTGTACAGTATGTATTACGAGGAATCGTTCTGGTTACATCATCCCGTCTTTTGTAGTTTTAATGTGTTATGTTCTGAAATAAACGTCCTATTTATCAAAGGAACAACTTCGTATTACAATTGCCAACTGTTTTAGTATACAAAGGGGTGCAACTCTTGTACTTTTTAACACACGCTGTGTATCTACATTGGCTGGTTGTGTAAGAACTAGCCGAATAGCTATATATACACCACACAAGTAAAAACGGGAAGTTTTTTTTTTATAACATTCTCAAGTATATTGAAACAAGACATATTGATAAAAAATATACCCTAATTTCATTTTGCAGATACTGTACAGCGCTGACGAATGGTAATTTGTATTTACTAAAAACATAAGCAGGTGGATCTAAGTTTTTTTCTTCAATTACAAATGTTAATTACTATACACTTTCACCACCATTGAAAAGTTTGAGCTTCTTATTTTAAATCAATATAGATTTTTTAAAAATAATTAAGTGCATCCCGAAAAAAACAAATCCCCTCTATGGAATATGATAAATTATTATATATTTTATATGCATTTTGTGTTAATTAGACATATAAATACACGATAGAGCATTTATTATTGTCTAATTGACACAAATTATTGATGATTTACAGTTACATCAACTACAAATCATTAGTTGTTGTTCAAAATCATGACCCTGGCTGCTAATAGGACGTTACACTTATTAAAAACCAAACAGCAATCAAAGGAGCAATATATTTTATTTGAGTTGATTATTAATTGATACAATGTAATAATACTACACCATCTCTTTTAACAATAATTTATAGGCCTTCAACAAAACAACCCCAAACCACAGAGGTCTGAGACATAATAGGCTTTAAACATTGAATTGCTGATGCTAAAATGTTAGGCAGGCATGGATTTTGATGTTCTTATTTCATTGAATACAACTCACTAAGGACTTTTATGTTATAATAACAAGCTCTGTTGTTTTGTATTGGTAAAGCAAATTGTGTTTTTTTTCAGAACGACGAGATAGGTACATGTACGTTAGCAGATATAATGAGAAGAACTCCCAATAGGCTAATGACATGTTTAATTGAGTACATAGACAGACTGTATTGTATTGATATTATATATATATCGACCATCGATTTTAATGACGGACTATGAAGCTATATGTTTCCATGACCCCAGGCCCTAAAAGTAGCGTACCGTTGGAAGCTTTATATAAATGAATAAACAAGTAAAAATACCGATATCACATTAATTAATCATAAGAACTCGAGTACAAGAACGCGAAATTTATTCTTCCAGGCAGTGGTTTTAACTCACTAATAAACGAATATAGCTCGGACGCGAAATTAGATGTGTCACAAAAAGGTGTACATGGCGCATATGTACATGGCGCATATTTTTAATTGCACGATTGTGAGTTAGATCCTCGATCACGAAAATGTCATTATTCCCTTTATTTCCTCCATATTGAAGATTACATAAATAGAATAACATACATATTATTTAACATGGCATAATTTATACATAACATAGAATAATATAAGTGATGTGACAACTAGTTGAGTACATGTACATACAACTATTTTATTATATCAATAAGTACATTATAGTGCAAAATATTCAAGAGATAAGAACAACAACAATAATAGTAAATAAAATAAATATATAAATTTAAACACTTCAGTATGTATATATAAACAATGAACCCAGTCAATTTACTACATATACAAATAGTAGGAATAGTTATAACCAGACCTGATAATCATTCACGAATATGTTGTAAACGAAGAAATACGCAAAAATGAAGTGTTTTCCAGTTTTCTGATACAATGCTTATATTTACATTTGGTTACAATTTTATGATGAAATCCCAAGCGATTTTGGAATTATCATGAAATATTTACACTTGCCACTGTTGCTGTATCGATAAACTATATTGGGCAGAAAAAGGCGGGATTAAGCTGCTAGTCAACGGTGCGCTTTTTTGAATGGCTGTTGTGCATGTATAAACATGATGGCTGTATAATTTTGACGGCGAATAAAACACGGCAAATGATTGTATCTGGTGTTCTGGTTGATTTTATTGTTTAAAGAAATTATTGTTAATATATAAGGATTAACCCCTTACTTTGTTTAGTTTATTAGATGATACACATGCAAACTCAATGGAGCAGTCGGTAAATTGTACGTAAACGCTTCGCGTTTACGCAGTTTACTATTGGGTTCATAAATTAAATAAAGTAATAGGTTAATCCTTAATTAATCATTCGTTATTATCATCATGGATGGAACAGACAATTGTGACATCACAATGATAATGACGTCATAACGAGCACTTGAAGTTCATAGACTATATGAATTAGAACTGCGCTTGGTAAGGTTACATGGTGGGACTGCAGTGAAAATGTAATTATTATATGATAAAGGCTTAATGACTTTTATGTACTGTTTGTTTTACACACTGACGCCGTGCATTATTATAGCCAAATTACTAATCTATATGTAAAACGATTATTGTGATTATTAAAACTTTCAAACTGTTTTTAAACCTATTTTATTGTATAAAAAACAAAGTGATCAGTTATTGATACAATCAACACATAAGTGGTGCGTATGTTTAAAGCTTATGTGTATATTCAGAATATTCCACTGGACTAAATAAAAGATGTACAAAGCCATTTTTGTCGGCAAGAAGCAGCAAGATGTATTCCAAGCTTATAGTCATTAAATTACTTCGACATTAAAATATATGAATATTTGTTATCGGTTTGGTAACAAAACCAGGCGAAACTATGAACATGTCAGGTACAAAAATCTCGGTAACCCTTGACTTGTTTCTATTTCCATGTAATGTTTACAATATACCTCTGTAAACTTGCCAATATTCGCTCTTGCCTAATGTCGCGTGTCCGTGTCTTTAGACTAACGACATATCACTGCGATATTATTTCGCAATTTTCGTAGATTTCCAACATTTTGGTGTAGTTACTTTTCGCGAAATTAAATACCACTCGGGGGAAAGGTTGGGTTATAAATACGTCCTTATAGATAAACAATTTGACGTAAAGAATCAGCTGAAAACATAATAAGAAAACGTCACAAATAATACGGAATGTGCTATTTTATATATATATATTGTAAACAAACGTACGATCGTGTGTGAACCATTTAGAACCATAGGACTCCCTATGGAAAGAACATTCAACATGAAAACACGACATTAAGTCGCCGTAAAAATAAATTGATTTATAGAACTTGTGTGGTCTATACAGATGGAATAGTACGAAGCTCAGTACCACGATAGAAAATACATGTTTAATATTACACATAATCTCATTAAGTATTAATCTTCTGAAGCGAATGATTGTAAGATATTTTGATTAGAGTTAAGTTATTCCCTTTGATTTCTGAAAGTTTATAAGGGTTCTTTAATTAATTGATAACTAATTAATGGGCAGGGCTGGAGTGTTAATGATAATTTATAATTTTATGATAGAAGTTGATTACAATTGAAGTAAATAAGTATTTGATTATTAAAATTCTGTATACCAAGAATAATCTACCAATCCTAACAAATATAGTTTGGCTAGGTTGTCAATAGGGAGCAGAAAACACAGTTAATGTGGGGACATTGAAGATAGTGAACATCCCGTCTCTAAAACTAGGGCTCCGTATCCATTAAAAATACATAGACTAAAACAGAAGTATGGTTTAAATAATGTTAAAATCTCCCGTAAACAAGATCTATTAATTCCATGGTTACAAGTAGACCCTGAGATATCCCTAGATGTCCTTAAGATTGTAGACAAACACAATAGCCCTATAGGCGCTAAAACATAGCTTTAGATCTGATAGATAACAAGTATTGTACCTTTGCTAAATTCTATACAAATGGCTCTAAAAATTCAGATTCTAACCGTGTAGGCTTATGTGTTTAAAGTGAATCCCTTAATGCTAAAAATGTGTTTTTTTTAAATAACTGCTTTAGTAGGGCAGACTTTTAGATGATTTACACAGTAATCAACAGTCTCCCAAAAGGAAAAAAAAAACATCGATTGTAATATAAAACACTTCACCATATAACCCATTCTTCTATTTCTAACAACCCCTGCACGCGCTTAAAACATCACCCTATATCAATCTACCTTTCATAATCTTTAACCCCATCTGACACCTTCTTAAGATAGCCATATTTCCACTAAAACTAGGGCATCTTAGATTCTCTCTTTAAAAAATAATTTTCTACCCATTAACCATCTAAACTTACTTTCGTATTATCTGCTTTCCTTTACGCTATTTCAAACCGTCCTCTATCTTTTCCAGCTCTGTCCTTCGGAAGGGACGTTAATCCGGGGTCCGGTGTACGGTCAGTCATGCCATTCATGTTTAAGATCCTCTGATGGTATTCGAAAAGAGAAGGCTTATTGCAAGCCGCCACAGAGTAGGTTGTAGGTTTTGTTAGGTAAATATAGCTTAGGTAGGGTAATGAAAGCATAGACAATTCTGTGATAGTCCAAAAATTACAAGGTTATTTATCTATATATTTATTATTATTATTGTTTTTATTTATTTGTTATTTTTATTAGTGTAAGGTGCAGTGTTAGTGTTCCTGGCCCAAATAATTTAGAACCTTTATTATATACAGTAAAGTGCGATATTGCCTCCCTTAATATCCCCATTAAACCCCCTCCACACTTAGTGTCCTAGGCTCGGTTATAACCGGAACAAGGACTTAAGCCCCATCAATCAATCCATCAATAGGAAGCACAATGTAAGAGGCGAATCTCTGCTTCGGCAAGATTCTGTCAGTGACCAAGCTGAATAAATTTGGGCCCAGCTGAGTAAGTTGGGGTTCCACTGTTGCTATCAATATGGGCTATACGTTATAGTGGGGGAGGAGAAATAGGTTCCCATGTATCCCTCTGGCAGTTTTTCGAAACATGGTTTTTTAGGACCGATATGATGTTTAGTTTCATTTTATGCTTGTTGCCATTGACATCTAATGTCCCATGGGGGTCATATGGCGGTCATCTTGGATTTCAGGTATCAAAAATGGCCAAAATGATACATTCGCATATATGCACATAGATAGAGAACCAGACAACATTCAGAGGCAAATAAACACATTTTTGATATGATTGAAACATGCTGAATACGATTAAATCATAATAATGACTTTACGTCTTCTCATTTTTGTAAAATGACGGGAAAACAATGAAATTTTCAGCTTTTTTCCCTAAAAAAACTATAAATGTCATAATTTTATCACAAGTAAAAAAATTGATGGACAAATCACCTTATAACAGTCATTTCGAATTGAACCAACCCTAGTGTAAACATATGTGTACTATAAAAAGATAGATCGCATCAATGAGGTCGGAAAAAGAGAGGGACCCCCCCCCCCTAAAAACTTATCAAAAAATGGCCAAAATGACACTTTCGCATATATGTGCATAGATAGAGAACCAGACAACATTCAGAGGCAAATAAACACATTTTTTGATATGATTGAAACATGCTGAATACGATTACATCATTATAATGAAGTTACGTCTTCTCGTTTTTATGAAATGACGGGGAAACAATGAAATTTTCAACTTTTTTCCCTAAAATATCGATAAATGTCATATATAACATCATAAGTAAAACAATTGATGGATAAAACACCTTGTACAAGTCATTTCGAATTGCACTTACCCTTGCGTAAACATATGTGTATTTTAAAAGGATGTTATGGTTATTTAGCAGAAGAATCGTGGATATACCCCCTCCCAACACTACTCATAGAGAAAAAAATACCATAATTATTATTACATAAATTACATATTTCCTGATCTATGATTTAGACAGTCCAAACTATAATTACATTTTTTAACAGCCAGGGTCTTGTAAGGATGTGCCAGGTTTATTGGTGGAGGAAAAGCGGAGTTCCCGGAGAAAAAACACCGCCAGCAGTCAATACCTGGCAACTGCCCCTGTAGATCCGAACAAGCCACCGAGAGGTGGAGGGCTTGTGGTTTTATGTCGAGACATCATACCAATCGGCCATCGCGACCGCAATTACAACTAGAACGTGGCTAGAACATTAATAATCCACTCTCTTTTTTGTGAACAACTGGAAACATAGAATTTTTCATAAATTTTCTTTGATTTTTTTGTCCTGAAGACACGATGGTATAGCACAGTTCATTACCACAAAACTAAATCCTTTCGGTATCACGACTGTTACTTTGGTTTTCATCAAACTGCTGCAGGTTGGTGTAGGATTTCATCACTCCAGGAAAATAAATGTACACATCTATTTCGACGATTCCCTAATACTCTACCGAGTCTAGGAATCGTTGGAGCGATGACAGATGGCAGGTTGGGGGCCTTGCCTCGACGGCCAATGCCAGTCGGGGGAGTGGTCTGGGGATCAGGTCTCCGAGCACATCAACGTGCTGGAGATAAGGCTGTTCAGTTGGCTCTGCAGGCTTTTCGGAAGATTCTACATTCCAAGTGGGTTTGTGTGACTACAGACAACTCTACAGTTGTCGCATATCTGGAGAGAAAGGGAGGTGGGGGGGGGGCAAAGTCCCACGTCCTAAAGGGAGGTGGGGGGGGGGCAAAGTCCCACGTCCTTTGTGCCCTCGTCATTTGTGTTCTTCTCTTCTGTCAGGAAATGCGGTTGACTCTCTTAGTCAAGCATCTTCCAGACACAGGTTGAATGTTCTGGCGGATACTCTTTCCATGCGCCGCAAGCTGCTTGTGACAGAAAGGTAGCTAAATCTCCCGATCTTCGAGGGCATTTGCTAGGAACAGACCTCATATAGACCTTTTCGCCACTTCGCCACTAATTGTCCACTTTTGTCTCTCCGGTGCCAGATCAAATGACTTAGGCTGTGGACGCTCTATTAGTTTATTGGTGGATATTCGGCTGGTTTTCCCACTCAGAACCAATCTCCTGCGCCAGCCTCGGTCCCGGAAGATCCATTCAAGAGCGTGGAAGCCAACTCAGGAGGTCTCGCTCAGTCAGGCTTTTCAATAAGTCTTCCTCACCTGCCGCCTAACAGTCATGGAAGATCGTCTGTGTTTGGTGTATCGACAGGAAAATTGATCAGGTCAAGGCCTCTGCCCAGCTGATAGTGGATTCCCTTTCTTTGTTTGTTTAGGGAACGCAAACTTGCCTCTAGTACTATTGCAGGCTATCGCATTACTATTTCCTGTGTACTGTGTTATCATGGTAGAACAGAGTTAGGGTCTTCCAACTCTTTGTCTGCCTTGATTAGATGGTTCAGTCTGGACAGGCCTAGGGTACGGTAGTTAGCTCCACAGTGGAATCTAGCACTTATGTTATTGAAAGGGGCACCTTAAGAGCCTTTGGTGTCGGTCTCCATTAAGGTTTTTACTTTTGACTTCCTGCTTGCTTTTGCCTCAGGCCGTAGGAGGAGTGATATCCATCTATTCACTTTTCGTGCTTCTTTGGGCCAGATATAGCTCTGTTACCCTACTCACTGTTCCTGCCTTTTTGGTAAAGATTCACAATCTCTATTGAGTCGAAGGAGAATGATCGGCTGCTTTGTCCCAGTCGGACGCTTAGGTTTTCCCTTGATAAAACAAGTGGGCGATGTACTATTCTTGCCCATTAAACTCGGTCAGCAAGATTTCTCCTCCTAGTACATCTCCAGATGGATATGTCAGGATTGCTTATGAGCAGTCTAATTATCAATCTGGGGCGAGATGGCCCATGAGGTTAGAGCCCTTGCGGCTTCTTTGGCTCTCCATAATGGGTCCTGGTTCCAGGACATCATGTCTGCTGCCTTTTGGCGTGGTCAGACTACTTTCAATGACTTTTACCTACGGTCCCGGTCCTCTCATTCTAATTGACTGTTTTCCTAGGATCCCGTTGTGGCGGCCCAGTCTGTGACTGTTCCTCCTCAGCAGATATTATATGTATTTGTAGTTTTTAACTTATGCGAGCAGGCATCACAATGGTACACCTTTTTCATGGGGAGGTATATCCAAAATTGAAGGAGAACAATTCGAACATAGTGGTTTCAACTAACTTATAAAAAGAAATAAATTATTACGGTTATTGGGAACTGCCTGAATTATGGAAAAAACATGTGAACTAGCCTTTGGATGTTTACTGGATCCGGTAATATATATATATATTTTTTTAATTATTGGGGAGGAGGGTGGAGGTCATCTCGCTTCTTCTGCTAAAAACCATAAATATAACCTTTTATAATGCACATATGTTTAGACAAGAGTCAGTTCAATTCAGAATGACTGTTACAATATGTGTTGACAGAATATTTGGAGTTTTAATTTATTTTGTTTTTCAATTTTTTTCTTCTGCATTTTCTTTTTGGTGTGTGTGTGTGGGGGGGGGGGGGGGGTGTTATAGTACACATGTGTTTACACAAGGGTTTTGTCCATTAATTGTTTTACTTGTGATGTAAATTATGACATTTATCGATTTTTAGGGGGGAAAAGCTGAAAACTTCATTGTTTTCCCGTCATTTCACAAAAATGAGAAGACGTAACGTCATTATTATGATCTAATCGTATTCAGCATAATTCAATCATATTTAAAAATATGTTTATTTGCCTCTGTGTGTTGTTTGGTTCTCTATCTATGCGCGTGTATACGAATGTGTCATTTTGGCAATTTTTTGATAATTTTTTAGGGGGGGGGGGTCCATCTCTTTTTCCGACCTCATTGATGCGATCTACCTTTTTATAGTACACATATGTTTACACAAGGGTTGGTTCAATTCGAAATGACTGTTATAAGGTGATTTGTCCATCATTTTTTTTACTTGTGATGAAAATTATGACATTTATCGATTTTTTAGGGGAAAAAAGCTGAAAATTTCATTGTTTTCCCGTCATTTCACAAAAATGAGAAGGCGTAACGTCATTATTATGATTTAATCGTATTCAGCATATTTCAATCATATCAAAAAATGTGTTTATTTGCCTCTGAATGTTGTCTGGTTCTCTATCTATGTGCATATATGCGAATGTATCATTTTGGCCATTTTTGATACCTGAAATCCAAGATGGCTGCCATATGACCCCCATGGGACATTAGTTGTCAATGGCAACAAGCATAAAATGAAACTAGACATCATACCGGTCCTAAAAAAAACATGTTTCGAAAAACTGCAAGAGGGGTACATGGGAACCTATTTCTCCTCCCCCACAATTACAGCGTAGTGCAGTACAGGGCAACGTACTGACGAGTACAGGGTCACAGGGTGTCAGTTCGATACCAGGTGTCCAGGAACACAGGGCGACGTGGTGCTTGACCAATGAGACAAGGTTTACCAAAGCACTCGGTGCCGCGGTAAAAGGGTAACTCGATATTGCAGTCACAGGTGTCTCGGTATCGGTGACGTGATACTATGTGGTACATGAGGAACTGACTGTCATAGTGAAGCAGCCTCTTTACTCAGACCTGTGGTATTGAAGATACAGGGTGCTCAAGGTGATTCAGTTGTTGTATTTACCAGGTGTAAATGAATCGGATCATGGTTGTTAACATGTGATTATGAGTCAAGTAGACTATCCATTTATTTGTATATATTGTCGGCAGTATTTAGTTTATTGTGTTTAACAGTGCCTGGGTTCAAGATAGAACTTGGTAACGGAACGTACTACAGTTGTAGTGGCAGAACAGAAAAGTAGCAGCAGGCATACTCGGTCACGCGACCGTTACACTTCATTCGACTAGGTTTTTTTTATTTGGAAATAAACAAGTTATTCCCCAATGTCTCATCTTTCAATGAGTAGGAGGTAGGGACACGTGACGCCCAATCATCTAGTTAGACATACTGGTTAAGTTCGGTAAACAATAGCTCCGGTCTAACATCGTAAGCAGTAGAACCGTAGAATAAGATATAAGGATGACTACAGCCATCAAAAACTTCATGTTTTGGTTAGGTAAGTGTGTGATTATACGTACCTGCAGTCTTTAGCTCGGCATCGATACGTGTATCATACGTTTTGAAATTATTTCAATCCATTCTGACTGTGAAATATAATTATCAGTAAATGCATTACTTAAATAAGATTTAATGTAAATTTTATTTTATTCATTCATTAATAAACATATAAATAGTACACAATCAAATCAGTACAACATGAATTGGATTTGGAAACAAGTGATAACACTTAAGTTAATTCGTCTACATTTAAGCTCATCAATTTTCCATGGTAATAAAGTGGGAGAATGAATATGGAATTCAATATAGAAATAAGTCTAAACTGGATAATAACAGGTAGAGATGGAAAGGGGAAGAGAAGAATGGAGATTGCCAATGTCATTTTCACTTTAAAAACAAGAGTAGAACTGTATGTTAACACAAATGTGAAACGATGAATGCAAAATTGAATCATGGAATCAATCGAATTTTTGCGAGCTGATAGTGAATTGTTGGACACATATAAGCATCAAAGAATGTTAGTCAAGGGTTAAGTCATTTGTGCCAAAGAGTAAGAGTTCTGTCGTTTTAGGATGGTTTAGGACACCAATGAAACGATTACGAAGATCGGAAAAAAGTCTACAATGTAATAAGTAAAATACGGTGTACCTAGGTAGTATCACTTAAATGAACACCGTTAGAAGTATCATTGCGTGTACAGTAGAATTCATCAGAGATAAATTTCGAAATATTAACATGGCGTCCATATTTATTCATTTGCTATTGATACATTTTTATTATATCAATAAATTAAAAAATAGACCAATTAAAGAGCTATCGTATATATTGTGCCTATCAGTCATACTTGTATTCTAGCGATCGTATATTTACCAATCAACAGTGCCTTGCCTATATTTGATAGTTTGACTTCGATTGTAAGATATCTCTTTTACATAAACATAAATTAGTCTCTCATAACAATACTGATAGTCGTCCAGAAGTCATTGGGGCGTTCACTCGTTTGTGATAAATATATTGTGCATGTACGTAAAAGATCATTTAAGTGCTGCGTGTAAAAGAAAGCATTTGGAAAATGAAAGGAACAAGGGCAATGATTTAACTTGCCTAATGGTTATTTTCCGCCTCTGAGTGAAATGTAACTATGTTTATTTCTGTTTGCAGAATTCACACTGATGGTATTAACAGCTCTGAAACCTGTCGTATGTCAGAAAAACGAACCGTCTACAGAGAAATCGCACCAGATCAGGAAAGGTAGTTAATATTTTCGTGATAAACATAGAAAGTAATCCAATTGAATTTCATTTACCATTGTATAGATACTTAACGGATATGCACATAAATAATGATAACCCATTTTTATTCTTCTATAAAAATAATGATAAATACAAAATTTTGCTTTGACACTATTTATCTGGACATGATTAAATTTTCGCTATTTGTATGTAAAATGTAGTAGTCTCATCAGCTGACGTCATCTTGCCGCACACTGACGTTGCGTATTACTTTGGAACTAATTAATGAAATAGTGACGTCATCACTTAATAGGTTACATGGTATTTGTCCTGTAATTTTGCCTACCTAACATCACAGAAAAAGTAACATACTTGAATGACAGGATTTTACAACAACCGCCTTATATAACCAGTGGTTTTTGGTCATTTGTCAATGTTAATCTGATAGCTACTGGTCCATCTCCATATATGCATGTACTGCGATATTGTCGTGATATGGATAAAATAAACTACTGTACCAGCAAACTGTTGAGTAGAAGTTCTAAATTTATGTGATTCATATAACACACATTTATACAATGATACTGCATTGATAGGAGATTTACAGAATTACCATCCGACATAAAATTTCGAATGCGTATATATAAATATCCATCAAATCTATCTTACTTATCATTTATTCTCAGCAATCAAATAGCATAACGTGAACGTTCATGAATGATTAATGCCAATTATTCCTTGCTTGCTTGGTTATTTCCCGCGTGTTTTCTATAATTGTTGTTTTATATTTTATGGTGTGATTGAGGCTTTTACGTTTTTCATTAGTCCGGATTCGTTTCGAAAATTATAAGTGATATCTATCGGTGGTCTCGAGTGCCTTTGAGTCGTTTTCTAACATGTCAGCTGCATATCATAAGAGTATACTAAACATCGATGTTGTTCAATTAAAAAATAACTTAATTAGTTCGATAACATTTTATTTCACATGTACTGGTGTTAATCAATAAAGGTATATAAATATAATAACATCCAACAGGATACGCTTCAATTAGTTACACTATTATTGATTAATATGTACTGTATTCATACGAATATATATACATCTCCATAAATGTCTCTGTGATTAAATCTACGATATCTAATACAATGAATGTATCACAACAATGACGAGTGAATGTCTATTTTTAGGATGTCGCTCTCTAAAATGATAATTTGAAGAAAACAATTAAATGTTTCATGCGTTAGATATACACAATTGCTATGCCTAATCCTATAAAAATTGTCGATATTACTGTAACTGCAAACCAACATATTTTCACGTGCGGTTAAATGTCGCATATTTTGCGGTCTATTACAAACTGTGAATATAATCAGTTGGTTTACAGAAACAGTATTTTTTATTGCTAAAAATGAATTGAAATTCAATATATAAATGAATAAATGATAAAGAAGCTGAACTAAATCTGAAACGGAATTTAGATCATTCATGTTTATTGTTTCTCTTCCTCGTGACACTCACACAATACCCGTGCTATGCCATTTTAAATCAAAGAAACAAAGACTTGTCGAGCGCCAAGTCAGAATTTGAGAATACTTTGTTTTATTTTTCATTTTGTAATATTTCTTATCTTCTATCACTTCACGAATTTTCATTCGATGATA
This sequence comes from Argopecten irradians, assembly GCF_041381155.1. Taxonomy (NCBI): domain Eukaryota; kingdom Metazoa; phylum Mollusca; class Bivalvia; order Pectinida; family Pectinidae; genus Argopecten; species Argopecten irradians. The sequence continues at coordinate 24,839,154 of NC_091142.1, read as the reverse complement.
CCTCTAGTCATTTTGTAAATTTCCATGCTGCATTTAACGCTCCGTGAAGAAGAGAATGATAAAATGGAATTTAAATTCTTGTATTTTTTATGACGAATGTTTTAAAAGAGAATGTGTTAATCTCTTATTTATCAATATTTCGAAATCTTTACTTTGGCTGACTATTAATATTGAAATGTATTGTATTTTAATATTGCATGCTCGGGCGTAACTAAATGGGGAAAACTATATCAGACAACCAGCGATTACGTATCTGATTTTCCTACCTAATATTGACAACTAATGATAATATCTTACCTTATACGTGTGTAGTAAAAATGATTGATATTAAAGTCCTAGGTCAATTTGAAGTTTATAGCATATTAGTAATCTCGTTCAACCAGACTCTTGGTGGCTTCGTATGCCAGACAGAGAATGCGTAGCATCAAACGTCTAGTTGAACGAAACTAGCATATCAGGTGTTAAGATCGAAACAACATTTTCACACGAGTTGAAGTGAAGCGTAAAGGTAGATTTTGCATACGTTACGCTGAGTTACGATATTCAGGAGATTGCCTTTATTCGTCTTTTTATGTTTTTGCAGCCAATATTTTTCTAGCTAAAACATCGGCAAACACGTTTCTGATACCATTGAACAGAGTTCGCAGGAATGCTGCGTTGATCTATGAATGTACCAAGCATTGCTCATGGGAAGAGGTGAAGGAGGTATATGGTAGCAGTAACAACATAGTAAGTCATCTAGTTCTGGTTATTCGCTTTGTATGAAAACGTAACACACATCTAAGTGTATTGTTAGTAAATTGCAATTTTGGTTTCGTTTGACAAACTGAACGTTCTATTAGCAGTAAGGGTCAATAAAGGATGTGACAGGTTTCGATGATGGTGGAAAGTTAAACACCGACCGGCGGTTAGTGCCTTGCAACTATCCCATATTGGATTAGAACTAGAGACTAGATAAGAGACCTATGGAGCGCTAGTGGTAAAATGTCAGGACATTTTTTTTTTTTTGTGTTTGTTCCTTTTTTCATATACTATAAACTAAAGTACTATACATGTCGCTAAACACTTTTATACTTATTCACTTTCAATATGACTATCACACTTATTCACAACACTTTTCTCATATCATCATCATAATTAAGCATCATCATCACCACCTTCATCTTTATCATAATTATTGCATCATCCTCATCATCATCATTCCTCATCATTATCATCATCACATATGACAGAACATCTTAACCACTCGTCGCGGACCCTGAATTGTGAGGCGGTTTATGATGAGAAATGAGTTTTTCTCTCGGAGATCGTGGAATCAACCAGTCGAATCATATGGTATAACGGATGTCAGGTTTAATGTTATGGGGAATTGTTAAAAGCCAATCAAAATGCTCCTTACAAGCAAGATGGATGAATGATTAAGGACATCGTATTGTATTTTGTGAATCACTTTAAGTGTTACTAATGATAAAATTGTGGATACTGAGACGCAAACAAGCAAAGCTCAAATACATAACATATTTTGGATTGTATAGTACTAACCCCGTTTTTTTTATCGGTTTGAATATAGCAAGGACGATTTCTATCATTTTAAATGGATTATTCACATTTTTTTTATTTCATATCGAAAATGATAACTATGATTGCCATACGACAGGACAATCGAGGGTCTCTTACCATTTCTATGTTTTGTCAGTTAACGGATAGTCTGTTCCAAAATATAGCTCAGTGAAGCAATGTGTTCTTTTTCCATGAGAATTTCTGTTATGTACAGTAAAAGTACAAAATAACAAATCAGGCCCTGCTTATTCAAAGGTTCATTAAACTAAGTTTAAAACCAGTAATAATCATAAACTGAATTTTATAACAAAAGAATTATTTTAATTTTGTCTTCATTGATTTGTAATGAAGCTAGATAAAGAGATAATTTGATACTTTTTTTTCTAGAATGAGTTTGCGCGTGAGTTTAAATGTGGAAATGATTGTCAGTCTGATGCCTTTACCTACTGTGAACTAACGACAACTTGGTGGAGAGAAATACACGAAGTCAATTATAGATGTTCTCGTAAGTACAAATATAGATGTTCTCGTAAGTACAAGTTGGTTCAGCTTCATCAATATCTCCATCAGCTTATCATGGAAACTTTATTACAAAGTAAAGGATTTTTTTTATTTCTTTAATGTCTAGTTTTAAATAGGGAAGTAACATTAACGTTTTTGACGTGTTGTACGTGTTTAAGTGTCCACGTCTTTGGATGCTTGGATAATTCATAAATGTTTTCTGTTCAAACTTTTACATTGTACATATTCACAACTCACATACTAAATTTTGTTATCGATTTTCAATTGAGCGAACACTAACTTCATAGTTTGGCATGAGTCATTTGAGCGAACACTATCTACATGGTCTGGCATGAGTCATTTGAGCGAATACTATCTTCATGGTCTGGCATGAGTCATTTGAGCGAATACTATCTATATGGTTTGGCATGATTCATGTGAGCGAATACTATCTAGATCAGTCATTTGAACGAATACTTTCTACATGGTTTAGCATGAATTATTTGGGCGAATACTTTCTAGATGGTTTGGTATGAATTATTTCAGTGAACGCTTACTACAAGGTATGACACTTGTCATTCGAGCGAATACCATCTACATGGTTTGGCATGAGTCATTTGAGCAAACACTATCTACATGGTTTGGCACTGAGCGAATACTATCTTCATGGTTTGGCATGAGTCATTCGAGCGAATACTATCTTCATGGTTTGGCATGAGTCATTTGAACGAATAACTATCTACATGGTTTGGCATGAGTCATTTGAGCGAATACTATATACATGGTCTGGCACTAGTCAATTGAACGAATATTGTCAACATGGTTTGGCACTAGTCATTTGAACGAATACTATCTTCATGGTTTGGCATGAGTCAATTGAGTGAATACTATTTACATGGTTTGGCATGAGTCAATTGAGTGAATACTATTTACATGGTTTGGCATGAGTCATTTAAGAGAATACTTTCTACATGGTTTGGCAAGAGTCATTTGAGCGAATACTATTTAGATGTTTTGTATGAGTCATTTGAGCGAATACTATCTTCATGGTTTGGCATTAGTCAATTGAACGAACACTATCTACGTGGTTTGGCATGATCCAGTTGAAAGAACACTTACTACATGGTTTGGCATGGGTGTTAAATGCTTATGAAGGTGTTCTGTTTGTGCTTATGTGTGCAGTGTATATGTTATCCGTAAAAAATCCTTGTAACATATAGCTCACAATTCATTAGCATATTCAGGAAAAAAGAAGACAGTGCAAGTCTCTTGAACATAGATTAATACTTAGTAAATACCTAGTTGTTGATGATAATTCCAGTTTTTGACACGAAAGCTCTTTACACTAACTGTGTTTTTGCAATTGTATATAAAAATAAATGTACCAACTTGTAATACCGAGCATTCCTTTATAGATTGTTAAATAGGAATTATTTGTTGAATAATATCCATTTGCCCGTTACACTAATATCATTGCTTTTTCCCTTCAAGATAGTAGTCATTGTTATTGTGATATTCTTCTAACTATGGTTCCTTTACAGGAGATGGAGGATGGGGATCATGGGGTTCCTGGGGCGCATGCTCGGTAACATGCGGAAGTGGAGGGAAGAAAAGGAATAGGATATGTGACAGTCCTGCTCAATTGGGCGGAGGATCATACTGTAGGGGAAGTGACACCGAGACCGCGGCTTGTACTTTATCACCATGTCCAGGTAAACACAGAGATAAAGTCTAATATAATTTTACACGGGTCTGTCAAGTGGACAGGAATATCTCAACCAGAACAAAAGATTTTAGCTTGCCATGGTAACCATGTCACTATACACAGGTTAAAATTTGCCGGACAGCATGTAAATTCTCTATGACCATGATATTTTTTAAGAACAAGTCAGAAACCTCTAACAGGGGGCAAGAGAATTAGTCAGTCATTAGCTTACAGTTCTAGTTTGTTTTGAAAATGTGAAGATTTGAACAGCAGAAGAGGAAGATAAATTCAGACTTCATCAAATTGATGTACACTTTCGTCACATATGTCGCAAATAATTTTGTATATACAGTATTCCAATCCAATATATTATTTAAAATGCGTATATTTTATTTTTTTATAAACCAAACATGTAATATTATTTTATCAATTCTGATCTTTAGAGTTACCTCCCTTTTTTCACTCCGTCAGTGGCGGAGTGATACGAAGTGAACGGAGTCACACAAAGGGAAGTCAGAATATCTTATATTTAAAGTGAACAGTCGGACAATGAAAGTTAAAGTTGGTAAAAATGGTGTTGATGTACCCGGTATAATTTCTTATGGAATAGAAAAATAAATCCCCCGTCAAAACCTCTCTGCATGCGAAGAAATTGACTTTGATTAGATTTTTCTCACAGTTACCATATTTAGGGTCAGATTTGAAAGCAGTCCAATGCCGTCTTTGCATATTACAGAGTTAGGTCCCTTGCAGTTAGGCATGATTGTTACCTCATTATTTTGTGAGCGTAATTCACATCGTTTTCTCCAAAATGTATGACGTTACGCTTGCAAACACGTGACGTCACAATCGATACCTACCCGCAACGGTAGATATTTTTGTAATATACAACTGCAGAATAGCATATTTTGAAACACAATAAGAACAAGCTTTTGAATATGGCTAGTTTTAGGTCTGTCAGATCTGTAAGGTTTTGCTTTACTTTCAGACCTTTTGTGATTTGATGATTTAAACTTGTCAATGGAAAGTGCTTATTTTAGCCTGTATTGTTTGAATCTGTGTTGTTTGTTTGAATCTGTATTGTTTAGTTGTTTGTATCTGTGTTGGTTGGAAGTTTGAATCTGTGTTGTTTGGTTGTTTGGTTGTTTGAATTTGTGGTTTTTGGTTTTTTGCTGTGTTTACGTAATTTTATGCATGTATGCGTGTTTGATACGTGAATCTATGCTAAATAAGAGCTTGAGTTAGGAGCTAAAACCTTTTTGGAGCTGAAACCTTTTGATTGCCTGTGCTTATTCAGGTTGTTATGATAATTTGGTATAAGAGATAAATTGGGTGCTTGGATATATGCGATCTTGTGTGTTGTTCTGAAACTGGAATCTGTCTTAGATGCGTGACTGATGTTTTTTATGCTAATTGATCGATGTGGTTTGGGTGCTTGACTGTTTTTTTATACTAATTGATCAATGTAGTTTGGGTGCTTGACTGATTTTTTATGCTCATTGATCAATGTAGTTTGGATGCTTGACTGATTTTTTATGCTCATTGATCAATGTGGTTTGGGTGCTTGACTAATTTTTTATGCTAATTGATCAATGTTGTTTGGGTGCTTGACTGATTTTTTATACTAATTGATCAATGTGGTTTGGGTGCTTGCATGTAGACTAATGCGTTATATCGGTTTCCTCTGTAGGTGGGTACACGACTACCAAGAGGCCTGCATGTCTAAACTAGAGTCGTTCTTGAAAGGTCGTCGAGTCCCGCCCTCCCCAAGTCAGAGTCCTCCCAAGTTTGGTGCACGGAGGGGGGCAAATGGAGAAGGCGATGGGAGGGGCATGAATGTGGAGGGCTGCGGGAGGGGCATGGATGATGAGGGCGGTAGCAGGGACTGTGACAGCGCTACGTCCCTCAGCGAAAGTGGTAGTGGTGGTGGTGATGGTGGCAGTGGTGCACGTAGTAGGCTCCGCAAGGCTTCAACCATGTTTAACGCTCTCCTGGACTATGTTGAAATTTACTAAAGAAATTCCACATATCAACGTTTCCATTTAAATGGGTTTTTTATAATATAACTCATTCACTCCCTGGAGATACATTGAACTCTTCCATATCAAATACTAGGAGAGTTCATTTTGAGTTTTTAGTTGTGAATGAGTTAAATGTGGGAATTAAAACTAAAAGAATTAATGACTCTATATATAGACATTTGGTTTAGTGATGGTAATCTGCTTTTGCTTAAAATAATCTGAGTATAAAGTCATCGGGGACTTTATTGTGTACTACAAACTTGTCAACTCCAGGCCTCGATTTCTGGAAGAAACTTAAGTAAAGTAAAACTGACTATACGCATTCATAAAAATGCACAGGGAGTCTATATATATATATATATATACAGCTGGTTGTTATACATGTATATATACAGATGAACCTTAGTGCAGATTTGACTGTAGTCAGAAATTTTCACATAAGTTACATGCATGTATTAAGAAGAAAAACATATTTTACATCCAAACATACAAAAAGCATAACAATCAAGAAATTTACAATGCATAAATTATAAGGCAACATACATGTTTGTCTGTCCATTTTGGTGATTCTCACAGAACAACATACATGTTTGTCTGTCCATTTGGGTGATTCTCACAGAACAACATACATGTTTGTCTGTCCATTTGGGTGATTCTCACAGAACAACATACATGTTTGTCTGTCCATTTGGGTGATTCTCACAGAACAACATACATGTTTGTCTGTCCTTTTGGGTGATTCTCACAGAACAACATACATGTTTGTCTGTCCATTTGGGTGATTCTCACAGATTAATTCATCAAACCTGATGGTTTTCAATAGTAATAAGTTTTGATTTCAGTCTTTTCTTTTGTTTTTGAGAAACCTTAACCAGAGTGGTGATTTGTCGTTCCATTTGTATTTTAAATATAATATGTTTATGTATTTGGTGAAAATGATGAGCAGGTACATCAAACAAATAGGCCAAAATGATTCCGAGATACATAGAGGAAAGGGCGACAGGGTGATATAAGTCGAATGCAAGTTCACGATGGAATTTATATACAATGTCATGTATCTTTGTCGTTATTTCCAGGACATGTGATGAATGTGGCATTCTGTCAATATTTTACAGAAAGATGCATGTTAGTTTGGTTGGTAGATGTTTGAAGAACTTTTTAGATGATTAAAGGTTGATTAGTGTTTAATTATTACAAGATACTTATGAAGTACAGTAAATATTTACATAGTACATGTACATACAAAGTACATGTACACATACATATACTGAAGTTTTTAATTTAATTTTTAGATCACCTGAGAACAAGTCTTGAGTAACCTATCCTAATTACCTTTTGTCGGTCATTGTGCACATGTATTCGTTGTGTGTTCGTAAATAATTTACATTTGCGACTTCTTATCAAAACCTACTGATAGTGAATAAGCACATACAATGAAATGTTGTGAATACATGGTTCCAAACTCTCAGGGGTTTATTAGAAGGGCCAAAAGAGGTCAGATGGATTTAAAACTTTAAATATCTTCTTCTCATCTCACAAATGTCAAGTGGTGGCTCATCCAATACAGTAACTGTTCGCAGATTGAAGGGTCGAGTTTAGAGAACAGTATATAATAGGTTCTGTAGGGAATACACATTTCTGATGATTATTCTGATGACTTTTTTAGGAAATGACTCGCTCTTCAGCTTGGTTAGAATTACTTTGTACAAAGTAAATTGATATGTAAATTAAATTGGCTTAGTTAGTGCTGACCGACCCCTAGGGACTGAGCGTGTGGGGCGAAACGAGATCAAAGAATTCAGTAGTTTAAAATTTGACCTCATTACTTTTGATCGTTAAAGCCTTGTTGGCCTCTTGTTTTATTTTCTTGGTGCTTGTTGGACACTATAATTGAATTACTATACCTGTAATAATAATTATGATCATGATAAAAACAATCAAACAGTAATTTACGTTGAATACATTCCATAATTGGGTTATTAATTTTAGGTTATTCTTATGAGATTGGGAAATATTCAAATTCCTTGTAAAATGGAAGTTGAGACTTTTGTGTTCGATTTCAATAGATTGTGATTATTTACGCTATTCTCCTTATCTGTTTTAAGATTCTCTGTAGTAATATTGTGACAGATTGACAGGACAGTGCTGTCCAGAATATCACCAAATTATAGAGTGTAATTCATTATAAATTATTTCTACTAATCTGTATTTGACCCAATAAGCGCCCAAGGTGCTTAATAAGATGAAATTATTAAAACCTGTACTGTTTTGTGTAGTTTTGGCCTTTATTTATGCCCAGCTGGCAATTGAAATTGAGGCCTCAAAAAGGAGAAGGGGCATTCATAGGACATGGGTACTAATTGGGTCAATTATGGTATGTCATGTACCTAGAATATCCCACCATGATCAGACTAGCTTTCATGTTATATGATTATTAATTTTTTAAGTGAAGAAGTACTTATCACCTTTCAGCATGGTACTTTTGATTTTATAAGCAAAAATAGAAATGTTTACTTGCATGTAATACCGGATTGCTCTTTTCATGCCAAACCATTCCTGTTGTGTAAAATGTACATGTATGGGGTGCTATTTTACATATGGGTTTATTTTAAAACAGAGAGGCAGAAAATAAAATGTGTAAATATTTCTTAAAGTAATTCCATCTATAAGTTTAGGGAAAAAATACTATAATAACAATAGTTACAATATTCCTGAGCTGCAATTATTGTAAAAGAAATAATCACAGGTGATGTCATTTTAATCAGGGTTAATTATCAGATAGGAACCGACATTGGTTTTTGTGTTTTTGATGTATCCAGGGAAAATTACTTACTTGGATGTTTCGTGTTAATTCTAATAAAATGCTGATAAAAGAGATAGTCATTCTTAAAAGCATTATTATATTAGATGGTTCCTGTTAATTTTAATGGAATGCAGAGAAATGAAGTAGTAATTTTTTTAAAGCATTATTTTATATTCATGCAGATATGCATGATTTCTGATCAAGATCAGATCTATATATGTAACAACCACGATAGCTATTACCATATTTGCCGTAAATAGCACCCTTCCCTAGCACCCCTCCCATTTTCTGTATAAACACCTCATCCCATATGGATTTAGTTGAAGCCTCTAACATCAGCATTTTATCCCATAGTACATGAGCTTGTGAGTCTTTTACTTGTGGATCAGAACATAATAATGCATCTCAAAGGATAAAAGGCATATCATGTTTACTGTAACAGATTAATGTAACATGACTGAGTACAGAAAAACTTTGAAGATATGGCCGACTTTTTTCGTCTACAACATATATTTTGGTACACTAATGACCGCCCTGGGTGCTAATCACAGCGAATACGGTATATCAAATATAGATGCTTTAATTGTCTTGTTGTTGCTTCCAATCAAATTTTATTGTTAATCAAATTTTTGTTATTTTATAGTCAAACAATTGTTATCACATGAACTTCATTATTCTGTCTTTGTATACTGCAGAGTTACGTCCCTAATGGGTAGGTATCCATATTGGTGTTGTTATTTTGTGGGTAACTCTCACATCATTTTCTTTGAAAATTATGATGTTATGCTGCAAACGTAATTTCTTAAATAATAAAAAAAAGATGATACCTACTTATAAGGGTAGATAACTCTGTAATAGGTAGAAATACAGAAATCATCCTCAGCATTAGTATAGGTGTTAATTCACATTTATTATTAACTTTTGTTGATCTATTTAGACTTCTGCTCTTTTAAGCAGGTATCGATTCATTGTTTATTACCTGATACTTAAAAATTACATACAATGTATTTATCACTTTTCAGAATGATATATTTATACAACGCTCATACAAACAAAAGATGTGATTAAATTACATTAAATGTGCTTACTGGCTGATCATTTTGCTCTGCATCATGGTAATAGGAAAAGATGATATCACCAAAAAAATTGTTGCTTATAACTGAACTTGTAGTATTTACCTGAAAATCTAGTCTACTGTGAGGAAACATGTTTTTACAGAAAATGCATAATATCAATTATTATTTTGTGATCCGGCTGCGCCAACATAATGTAATTATGAACTGGAGGTGTGTCATGATCTAGAGTAGATAAACAATTAATCTGTCTGTGATTTTTAATGGGAAAATATTTGAGAGTCTTTTCAGAAGTATATTTCCTCTGATCAAATAAATGAAACTACCGGTACATGTATGATGTGTTTGTTTATTTTCTATGCAGTATATCCCAAGTCTTCATTAATTTCCTACTTTGTGTGGCCCTTAGATAATTAGTTATTGATGGACAGGTAATATGGTCTCATAATACCAGTCTGGATTTCAAAATTGTTCAGGAAATATGTAGGGACCATATACATGTAACATGGTTATTTGGTGGACTTTCAAAACTGAAATGTACATTTTTAGGTCATCTGACCGAAGGTCAGGATGACCTATTGTCATCGTGTTTCGTCCGTCGTCGTGCGCCGTCCGCCGTCCGCCGTGCGTCGTGCGTAAGACTATTTATACAAAAGCCTACTCCTCCTTAACCCTTGAGCGGATTACATCCATATTTGGTGTGAAACATCATTGGGGAAGGACAATCATATTTTATATAAATGAGCCTGGTCCGACCCCTTGGGGCTGAGGGGTGGGGCCCCAAAAGGGCAAATTTTCTTAATTTTAGCTTTAAAATCCTACTCCTCCTTCATCCTTGGATGGATTTCATCCATATTTGGTGTGAAACATCATTGGGGATGGACAATCATATTTTATATAAATGAGCCTTGTACGACCCCTAGGGGCTGAGGGGTGGGGCCCCAAAAGGGCAAATTTTCTTAATTTAAGCTTTAAAATCCTACTCCTCTTTCATCCTTGGATGGATTTCATCCATATTTGGTGTGAAACATCATTGGGGAAGGACATTCATATTTTATATAAATGAGCCTGGTCCGACCCTTAGGGGCTGAGGGATGGGGCCCAAAAAAGGGCAAATTTTCTTAATTTTAGCTTTAAAATCCTACTCCTCCTTCATCCTTGAATGGATTTCATCTATATTTGGTGTAAAACATCGTTGGGGAAGGACAATCATATTTTATATAAATGAGCCTGGTCCGACCCCTAGGGGCAGAGGGGTGGGGCTCCAAAAGAGGAAATTTTCTTAATTTAAGCTTTAAAATCCTACTCCTCCTTCATCCTTGAATGGATTTCATCCATATTTGGTGTGAAACATCATTGGGGAAGGACAATCATATTTTATATAAATGAGCCTGGTCCGACCCCTTGGGGCTGAGGGGTGGGGCCCCAAAAGGGCAAATTTTCTTAATTTTAGCTTTAAAATCCTACTCCTCCTTCATCCTTGGATGGATTTCATCCATATTTGGTGTGAAACATCATTGGGGATGGACAATCATATTTTATATAAATGAGCCTGGTCCGACCCCTAGGGGCTGAGGGATGGGGCCCCAAAAGGGCAAATTTTCTTAATTTAAGCTTTAAAATCCTACTCCTCTTTCATCCTTGGATGGATTTCATCCATATTTGGTGTGAAACATCATTGGGGAAGGACATTCATATTTTATATAAATGAGCCTGGTCCGACCCCTAGGGGCTGAGGGATGGGGCCCAAAAAAGGGCAAATTTTCTTAATTTTAGCTTTAAAATCCTACTCCTCTTTCATCCTTGAATGGATTTCATCTATATTTGGTGTAAAATATCATTGGGGAAGGACAATCATATTTTATATAAATGAGCCTGGTCCGAACCCTAGGGGCTGAGGGGTGGGGCCCCGAAAGGGCAAATTTTCTTAATTTTAGCTTTAAAATCCTACTCCTCCTTCATCCTTGGATGGATTTCATCCATATTTGGTGTGAAACATCATTGGGGATGGACAATCATATTTTATATAAATGAGCCTGGTCCGACCCCTAGGGGCTGAGGGATGGGGCCCCAAAAGGGCAAATTTTCTTAATTTAAGCTTTAAAATCCTACTCCTCTTTCATCCTTGGATGGATTTCATCCATATTTGGTGTGAAACATCATTGGGGAAGGACATTCATATTTTATATAAATGAGCCTGGTCCGACCCCTAGGGGCTGAGGGATGGGGCCCAAAAAAGGGCAAATTTTCTTAATTTTAGCTTTAAAATCCTACTCCTCCTTCATCCTTGAATGGATTTCATCTATATTTGGTGTAAAACATCGTTGGGGAAGGACAATCATATTTTATATAAATGAGCCTGGTCCGACCCCTAGGGGCAGAGGGGCGGGGCTCCAAAAGAGGAAATTTTCTTAATTTAAGCTTTAAAATCCTACTCCTCCTTCATCCTTGAATGGATTTCATCCATATTTGGTGTGAAACATCATTGGGGAAGGACAATCATATTTTATATAAATGAGCCTGGTCCGACCCCTTGGGGCTGAGGGGTGGGGCCCCAAAAGGGCAAATTTTCTTAATTTTAGCTTTAAAATCCTACTCCTCCTTCATCCTTGGATGGATTTCATCCATATTTGGTGTGAAACATCATTGGGGATGGACAATCATATTTTATATAAATGAGCCTGGTCCGACCCCTAGGGGCTGAGGGGTGGGGCCCCAAAAGGGCAAATTTTCTTAATTTAAGCTTTAAAATCCTACTCCTCCTTCATCCTTGGATGGATTTCATCCATATTTGGTGTGAAACATCATTGGGGAAGGACATTCATATTTTATATAAATGAGCCTGGTCCGACCCCTAGGGGCTGAGGGATGGGGCCCAAAAAAGGGCAAATTTTCTTAATTTTAGCTTTAAAATCCTACTCCTCCTTCATCCTTGAATGGATTTCATCTATATTTGGTGTAAAACATCATTGGGGAAGGACAATCATATTTTATATAAATGAGCCTGGTCCGACCCCTAGGGGCAGAGGGGTGGGGCTCCAAAAGAGGAAATTTTCTTAATTTAAGCTTTAAAATCCTACTCCTCCTTCATCCTTGAATGGATTTCATCCATATTTGGTGTGAAACATCATTGGGGAAGGACAATCATATTTTATATAAATGAGCCTGGTCCGACCCCTAGGGGCTGAGGGGTGGGGCCCCAAAAGGGCAAATTTTCTTAATTTTAGCTTTAAAATCCTACTCCTCCTTCATCCTTGGATGGATTTCATCCATATTTGGTGTGAAACATCATTGGGGAAGGACATTCATATTTTATATAAATGAGCCTGGTCCGACCCCTAGGGGCTGAGGGATGGGGCCCAAAAAGGGCAAATTTTCTTAATTTAAGCTTTAAAATCCTACTCCTCCTTCATCCTTGAATGGATTTCATCTATATTTGGTGTAAAACATCATTGGGGATGGACAATCATATTTTATATAAATGAGCCTGGTCCGACCCCTAGGGGCTGAGGGATTGGGCCCAAAAAAGGGCAAATTTTCTTAATTTTAGCTTTAAAATCCTACTCCTCCTTCATCCTTGAATGGATTTCATCTATATTTGGTGTAAAATATCATTGGGGAAGGACAATCATATTTTATATAAATGAGCCTGGTCCGAACCCTAGGGGCTGAGGGGTGGGGCCCCAAAAGGGCAAATTTTCTTAATTTTAGCTTTAAAATCCTACTTCTCCTTCATCCTTGGATGGATTTCATCCATATTTGGTGTGAAACATTGTTGGGGAAGGACAATCGTATTTTATATAAATGAGCCTGGTGACCCCTAGGGGCAGAGGAGCGGGGCTCCAAAAGAGGAAATTTTCTTAATTTAAGCTTTAAAATCCTACTCCACCTTCATCCTTGAATGGATTTCATCCATATTTGGTGTGAAACATCATTGGGGAAGGACAATCATATTTTATGTAAATGAGCCTGGTCCGACCCCTAGGGGCAGAGGGGCGGGGCTCTAAAAGGGGAAATTTTCTTAATTTAAGCTTTAAAATCCTACTCCTCCTTCATCCTTGAATGGATTTCATCCATATCTGGTGTGAAACATCATTGGGGAAGGACAATCATATCTTATATAAATGAAATAGATCCGACCACTATGGGCAGAGGGGCGGGGCTCCAAAAGGGCAAATTTTCTTAATTTAAGCTAGATCCTACTCCTCCTTCATTCTTGGATGGATTTCATCCATATTTGGTGTGAAACATCATTGGGGAAGGACAATCATATTTTATATAAATGAGCCTGGTCCGACCCCTAGGGGCAGAGGGACGGGGCCTAAAAAGGGCAAATTTTCTTAATTTAAGCTTTAAAATCCTACTAGTCCTTCATCCTTGGATGGATTTCATCCATATTTGGTGTGAAACATCATTGGGGAAGGACAATCATATTTTATATATATGAGTCTGGTCCGACCCCTAGGGGCTGAGGTGTGGGGCCCCAAAAGGGCAAATTTTCTTAATGTTAGCTGGCCCACTTCCTGTTTTCAGATTTCGGTCTCCAATCTCAATGAAAATTGGTCTATAGGGGTTAAAATTAATGCCAAACAACATGCAAACATTTTCATTAAGACTTTGGTTTTCCAAGATGGCCGCTGGCCCACTTCCTGTTTTCAGGTTTCAGTCTCCGATCTCAAGGAAAATTGGTCTATAGGGGTTTTAATTGATTCTGAAGGGGAACTTTAAGTGAGGACAATCATATTTTATAAAGGACCGAGCTAAGACCCATGGGGATAGTATGGCGGATGTCCAAAATGGAAGCTTTGCTGAAATTTGGCTTTAAAATCCGTAAATGGGTTACAACCATATATGGATGAAGGGCTACCAAGTTTGTTCAACGAATGACATTTACCTATTTCAGAAACTTACATATTCAACTAAGGAGTTCCTTGTATTGTTTATATTAATCGTTAACCAATACTTTATACTGTGACTTTGTTGTTTTTTGCAATGAGTCAGATGACCGTTAAGGCCCATGGGCCTCTTGTTTTTTTGCATATTTTGCCAAAAGTTACAAACAACACAACAATCTACATGTCAGCAGTAATAAGTTGTTTTAGGTCCAATGCAATGTAAACACTTTATATCAACCAAGTTATGTTGAAGAACACCTATGAAGTGATTTATATATATATTCATACATAATATCACTAGTTTAAACAGGGTCTAAAACTTTTACCCACTTATGATTGACAGCCATGAAAGAAAAGTGTCAGAATTTTCTTGAGACTCTCGAGAGTTTGGTGTAGTATGATTGAAGGAAAGCTAAGACACCAAGTCTTCCACATGCTTGTTATTACCAGGGGCTTCATCAGCATGCTTCAAAGAGCTTCAATAACCATGAAGGCTTGAAGAGCCACAGTGAGAGCTGAAGCTTGATATTGTGCCGTTTGCATTGGGCATGGCTACATGTGAAGGATTAGGGTCATGATGAAGGACCCTGAACATCATTCAAGAAATTGTACAGTATTAACTCATTCACTCCTGAAAACACATTGGAACTCGTCTGAAACAAAACCTGGAACAGTTACCGTATAGCCAGTAATATGTCCGGCCGATGATATTTTCACTATTTCGGGGGACATTGCTATGATCTCGCATATTTGATCAGCGAAATATAAAGAAATGGGGTTAAATCATATACATGTATAACCGTAATTCCGAATCGTGAACACTTGAAACCACTATAATTAAATACTGATTTTAGAACAAATTGTAAAAAATTTGGCTCGCAAAAATAACTGGCTATATGGTAATTATAAAAGTTTCAGGGCGAATGAGTTGAATGTCTGCTTGGTTATGAATATAAGAATCATGTACTAATCAACAAGTGTTTTAAGAAAAGTTTGTCATATTTAAGTTATTTATAACAGAGATTTCAATACCTAAAAATAATCCTCAAATTTATATAATGAATATTGTTCTTTAAGGTGGGTGCATGACTACCAGGATGCCTGTGTGGACAAAGTCGAAAAATTCCTATCAGGGGAGATCACTCCTCTTCAAAAGTTTCCTGTACCAACTACTCAGAGTGGTCTCAAGACAACATCACCAGAAAAATCATTTCGCAATGCTGGGGAGAAATTATTTCACAGTCCTGGAGAGCGAACATTTCACAATCCTGGGGAGAAATCATTTCAAAGTCCTACTGATAGATCTTTTCATAGTCCTGGGGAGAAATCATTTCACAGTCCTAATGAGAAGCCATTGCCAGTTGTAAAGGAAGAGAAGTTGAATCCTGACGAGGCAGAGAAATTACTGAAAATAAAGAACAATAACAATTTGGACGAAGGCAGCTGTGACCAGACAGAATAGTTAACATATCAAGTTAAAGTATGTATACCTGTAATCACAGAAACATTATTTATATTACTTCTATGACAAGAAAAAATGACCTTGTGTGCAACAAAATGTACAAATCAATATCATGATTGAATTCAGTATAGTATTATTAATAATTTAGTCCAGTGGTGAATCATGATTGAATTAATAATTAGTCCAATGGTAAATCATGATTGAGTTTGATTGAGTTGAATCATGATTGAGTTAAGTCCAGTAGTGTAATAATTAGTCCAATGGTGAATCATAATTGAATTAATATCATTGGTCCAGTAGTGAACCATATTTGAATTAATATTTAGTTCATTGGTGAATCATGATTAAGTTTGGTTGAGTTAAATCATGATTGAATTAAATCCAGTAGTGAATCTTGATTGAATTAAGTCCAGTAGTGCATGATTGAATTAAGTCCAGTGGTGAATCATGATTGAATTAAGTGGGGAATTCGCCTTGTGAACATCAGGAATAAGTATTGAATTTTATTCATTTTTGTTTTAGATTAAATCATGAAAATATGAAACAACCACTTATGGACTTCAGTGTAAATCCAGATATCATAGAGAGAGAACAACCCACTTACAACAAATATAGTCTCTACATTTACAACAGAATGAACATGACACATGTATACTGCTGTGTTGTTTTATTGGATGATGACCTTGTGTTTCATTACAAAGTTTGAAAGAAAGTAGATTTTAATTATGTTTAAACCATGATGGCATTATCAATAATTTGTTTAATACTGTATTTGACCAAATAAGTGCCCAGGGCATTTAAAAACTGGAAAGGTGCTTAATAAGACAAAATTATTGCAAACCTATAAAGTTTTGGTAGTTTTGGTCCTGTGCAATTGAAATGAAGGCCTCAAATGCAGGAGGGGGGCTTATAGGGACATAGGGTCTTATTGGGTCAAATACGGTATAAGCCTAGTGTAGAGTATAACATGTTATATTTAGATTTTACCAGATGTGATTTATGTTAAGTTAGTATAATAATTACGGCATTATATCATCAGTTACAGTATTACCAATTATTGACTCGAAATAAAAGTTTTTTTACATAATTTCATGATAGAGCTTGAACATAGGTTCAGATGATTTTAAATAATTAAAAAAAAAAACGTCAAAAATATGAATGTATGGTTGTTTGAAAGAGTCCCTGATACTGAATTTAAGTCTTTGCAAATATTTGAAAACAATATAGACACGAAATATTGCCTATGCGAAAATAAAGTAGATTATATACAGTAGTTAGTCGCAAATATCCCTACCAATATTGTTTTCATTTCCATTGGCAACTTTTAGGAGTCTTTTACTTCTATCACAATCATTTGATAGTCATTCTGATGTTTCCATAGCGACCTGATGTAAAACTGTAACTTTGCTTCTGTATAAACATTACATGTGGCTATACTATGTAATAGCTCTGGATTTATAAAAATACTATTAATATATATGACAATATGTAATAGCCTCCCAAGAACCATATAATCCTTATCAAATGTTTCTAATTATAGTATTAATTTCATAATGAATTAGTTTACATAGAAACTGTTCTTTAAGTATTTGATAATATTTTGTATTTTATATATACACTTTAGTAGCCATCTTGTTATTCCTATCCCTGGTGGTTTATGCACATTCTGTATTTTAGAATAGTGTTTATCCCTTACTGGAAGTTGTTTGTTACATATACTTGTACATGTGGGCTGCATGGGCTGCATGATATTGTTTTCTGTAAAGTACTGAATTAATTAAATTTCAATGAAAGGTATGTTCACATGTTTTGATGGCATTGTTACATGGCTATGCTCTTTTTGTTGAAAGCTAGGCCTTTAGATTTTTAGTTCTCTCTGCCGTAATACACTAAATCATCTTTGCATTTAATCTGTTGAATTCAAAATCAGGCTTGAAATAAAATCATGTATATAGCCTTGTGATTGATTACTATATAATTTTCCCAGTATATGTAGGTCTATTTTCGATATTCAGGTGTTACTGTCACTCTTTTTATCAACCTCTTGGTTATACATAGCAAAACTAATGATTCTGTATGTGACACCAGATGAGACAGGTAGTTTGTTCCTTCAATGTACATCAAAAGTGTTGAATATCTTAAAGGGGCAATTCACTCACGCTAATTCTTTTACATAACCAAGAAGCAAAATATGGCATAAATGTATTGTTCTACATTTCTTATGAAACATATAACATAAGATATTGACAAATTCCACGTCATTGTTTAGTATTTTAATTGATACCGTTGTAATTACAAATCGTTGATCAATACGATTAAGCAGGTACAATACATATGTATGTACGCTGTACCAATATCCGAGCCAAAGTCACGCACGTTAAACAAATGAACTACACAACCACTGTGGAGGTGATATAATGATTTTTTAGGCAAGACAATTCACCTAATAAGGTAAAAACATTTCTGTCAGAGCGATTTGAGCTGTTCTAGACAAAAGTAGCATTACTCTACGAGCAAGGGACTGGGTTCGGCATACAAGATATTCGACCACAATTTGTAATGGCGGACAGCGAGTGAGTTTGAACATTTCACACGCATTTCACCACCATGGGATTTTCTGACATATCACAGTAAAACCCGACTGATCTAATTCCCATTAGAACTGGGGGTTTTCCGATATATATACTAATTTTAATGTTCTCGTAGAATGAATTGTCCCTTTAACTACACTGTTGTTGACTGTATGGCTTTGAATGTTGGCGTCACTGTCTCCATAATCTTCAAACAAAGTCTTTTCAGGACTGTAATTGGCCAGTTTTTTAACCCCTGTACTGCCTTCAGTTTTCCTACGATATACTTCAGGGGTGGATATTTACAAAAGTGATAGTAACCCCTGGAGAATCAAGGATGACATGGGTCATAGTTAGTGTGGATACTGTACAGGGATAGATGGTATGGTAATGAAACTTGCTCTGAAATTCCTATGTTGCAGAATTTAATTAATTAAGCATTGATGTTACTATTTTTTTTAACTTCATAGGGCTATGAAAGAAATTTTGTTTGCAAACTGTGTGAATTCACGTAGCGAATTCTCATAAAAGTTTGCTAACAAAATTTATTTCATAACCCGATGAAGTTGAAAAATAGTTACATCAATGCTTATAATTAATTTTTCAGACTACTTGAGAGCATAAAATAAGTTTTAGCATACGATTCCATTGCTTTTTCAATGGAATATGTTTTTTAAATCAATACGCAACATCAACGTCTCTATTGTAATGCCATGATTACGTCAGATTTTCGCGCCATTCTCGGATTTTTTCTTCATAATATATGACGAAAAGAATCTGCCAATCAGAGAATTTGTTTAAGTATGAAAACAAATAAAAATTAATTATAACAAAATAGATACAAAATGGCACAATATATATATTTTATGTCCTAGTTAAACTATAGAAGGACTTTGTGTTTGATTCTTGCCAAATATTTTCACTTGTAGTGCAATTCCAGAGATCTGTTAAGTGCCAATGATATGATTTATACATTGTTATTTCTCCAGTTTTTGTTTTGTTTATTCAGATTCCATTTTCAACAAGGGTTGTTTTTATAGACGGTGTTTGAAAATTTGTTACAGTTTCTTTGAAACTCTAAATTGTTAATCTACTTCAAGACATGGTTCCTCTCTTTGAAATTTCCTAAGTTAATTTAATTTATTTACAAGACATATTTGATTGTATTCTGCCTTTGAGTTGCTGTATTATATATATATATTTACTATATTAGTTATTGTCTATCTAACAACAAGTACTGTTTTGCGTTTTCCATAGGTGAAGTATTGTTTACATGGGTACTTTACAGAAACTATGGTACTTACGATTGCTATTGTAACCTGTGTTGTTATTTTTGGTTTCCATAGTTCTATGCTATCAAATATGACTATAGATGCTGTTGTTGGATTTTACTATTTCTATAGATACATGTTTAACTTCAGTGGTGTTCCTGGTTTTTTCCAAATCAGTTATTCCAATTCAATTAGGTTATTGTTTTGGGAAGTGCCTTTTGATAAAATCAGATTTCAAATATATAAGTATTTAACTGTAAATATGACACACTGTATTTCTTAACATTTGATGGAATGTTTGATATTCTTATCTCATCTTTTTAATGTCATATTAAAAATGAAAGTAGATATGTTAACAAATTACAAGTAATTGCAATTTTTGTTTCGAAATGCAAACATGCAATATGGGGTATATTCTTTGTTTATTATGACATAAAAAAGAGCATAATTATATGTTACTAAATATACATGTACTATATACCTAATATAATAAATACATAGTATTTCGAGTTATTGTACATTGTACCAGTTTGAATGTTATAAAATCAATCAATGTTCAGGAATTGGGATCAGAATTCCTATCATGTACAGTAGCGACTCCTGACTCCCAAAGGTATTGAAGCACAATCTTCAGCCTACGTCTGGTTATATTCCAGACATGGAATATTCTAGAACCAGGACATGATTTCATAGTTTTAAGATGATATCAGGGAATAATCACTCTAGAATTACACAAGGTGCTAGATTTAAACCTGATATTTGATTAATGCATGATTTATATAATGTATCCTTCTTGTATCAATGATGTATAGATGTAGTGCTTGTTTGAATATTCTTTATTTTTTGTTGTATTTGATATTATCCCAAGCGAAGTCTTTATATATTAATCCTAGCAATGATTAACTATGCTTGCCTAACTAATTACAATTGCAATATATCAAAAATTGTGTTAAATAATACAAATAATATACAATTATTGACCCAATAAAATTGTGTTACATATTGTACATATACAATTAATGACCTAGTTTTGGTTAAATACATGTCATGTACGAGAAAATATTTACCATGAAATTGTGTTCAAAATTTATAATAGGGCCTAGTTTTATGAACATTTCTTAACTTTAAGGAATTCCTTAACTTAAATTTCCTCATAGAAAAGCATTACAAAAGTAAAGATAAAAATTATAAGGTATGTTATGATTTCCCATGGAAAAATTTTAAGTTAAGGGATTCCTTAAATTTAAGAAAGTTCATGAAACTGGGTCCAGATTGGGTAATTTTAAGAGTAACAAAACTGAAAGAAAATTCATATGTTATCAGTTTTGTGTTTTGTGAGAGATACCACCTTACAATGTATTTTCACCATGTAAAACTTCTGATGTATTTATTTTTGATCTGAAACCATTAAATAAAAACAAAAGAAATTTGATCAGTTTATCACTGCAATCATTATCAAAACAGCTTAACACAAATTTTTCGTACCACAAAGTAATTTGAAGGCTATTCAATTTTATGTTTTATTTCATGTGGTATACACGTTGTATCATTGTCTTAAAAATCTAGAACAAATTTAGAGAGTATAGGTAGTATTGCAAACAAATGTACTAAAAGTTTGAGTTGATCTGATTTCATGTTCGCCTTATGTCTTCTTAAATATACCCTAAGGATTGCTAAAATGTAATCAAGACGGGAATATTCCTGATTTGCATATTACAGAGTTATCTGCCCTTGCAGGTAGGTATTGATTGTGACGTCATGTGTTCACGAGCATAACGTTATACGTTTCAGAGAAAACGACGTGAATTGTGCTCACAAAATAATGACGTAACAATTGATACCTACCGGCAAGGGAGCAACTCTGTAATATGCAAAGACGGAATACTGGCATTGGGGCTTATTCAGGAAGTATAGTGAAATTACTGTAAGTTACTTTATTTTCGCAAGAAAAATTTTCACATCATATCGTCCAATGCTAATTCAAATGTCTCGCGAATAATTGTGAAAAAACCAAGGTCAATATGAATGCATGGTTAATTGTAAGTAATGTAGACTCAAAGCATTTTACATGCGAAAACAAGTGGTTTACTACAGGTAACATCATTACAGAAAGAAAACTTGGTTTTGCTGGGAAAATGTGTGATAATTGCTACAGATCTATCAACTGACAAAATTTGTGCAGACATGTACACGTTTGTAAAGTAAAAAGGGGGAAACACACACACAGATACTACACATATACCATCCTCGATACTCCAGGGGTTACCATAACTGACGTTATATCCACCCCTGTACTATCTCATAGTAAAACTGAAGGCAGTTCAGAAGAAAATTTCTGACCAATCACAGACCTGCAAAGATTTCCTTTGAAGACTACAGAGAGAGCGACGTCCAACTTCAAAGCCACACAGTCAACCACAGTGTACTGTTATACAGCTCTTTTGATGTACATCAAAGGACTAAATTACCTGTTCTGTCCAGTTGCCTCCAGTTTTGCTATGAGATAGTCCAGGGGTGTAGAAATCGTATGTGATCGGAACCCTTGGAGTATCGAGGATGCACATATACATGCATTTGAAAGCTTATCGAAACTGAACAAAAGCCTGCACAAAACAAATAGTAAGACAATTGTAAAAAAATAAAAACCCCAAAAATTGAAGAGCAAAAAACAGCTACTCCACTTATGATTGAAAGCTTATCAGAACCGATCAAAAGCATGCACAGAACAAGTAGGAAGCGTTTTCAAGGCCAGTGATCATTTGTACATAAAATTATATTCTGTATTGTTTTTTTTTTATTGTAAATGACTTTACCACATATGTATTCATTTTTAATCCTTTGTCCGTTGATTTGGAACAAATAATTGATTTAAATGTTTCATAAAAATGTTTTCCTTATTCCGCATGGAATTCTTTGATATATTTATCCATAATAGATAAATAAAAAACCTTTAATTTACATTAATCAGATATAAACCCTGATTGTATGTGGTTATAATGCTGTTTGAACGTCTGAGTAATGAATTGTAGTAAGTTTTATACTAGAGGAATTAAACTTTGTTGTTTTATGAACTGTTTCAGTCTTGTTTCTTCACGTTAAGATACACAGAAAATAAAATTGCATATTAAATTAATTACATTTGTTTGTAAAAGACATTTTAAAAAAATGACGTTGCCATTTGTAACAGCGCTTCCGATTAGCTGATACGACGGCGAAATGATTTCAAAGAAAAAGGTGTCCCTAAATGAATTTGGAATTTCGAAGAGATTATCTATAGTAAATTGAATTCTATGAATTAATTTGAATATATATTTTTTATGTTATTGAGATATACAAAATGTAACACAAAAAATCTGGGTGTTCTCTTATCATAAACCGCTAACCGTTTATGAGAGTACATCTATAGTAACATAAAACAGGAGATCCCAAAGAGATATTGGCGCGCCGACCAAAAAAGGATCCATGTCTGACAATGGAAAGAGAGATGTTTTCTCTACTTTTCAATATGGATGCCTGTCGGGAATCTTGTTGATGGATCGGTCTGAAAATTTACTAGGGTCCTTAGGGAACATACATTGTACATATGAAATTTGAGAAAGATCCCTTAGTACTTTCTGAGAAGTAACGGTAACAAACTTCAACCATCAAAATCCAAGATGGCTGTCTGTCAACCACCTTGTTTACCGATCGATTCTAAAATGCAATATGCACAATAAGAGTCATAGGGGAACCGACTTAAGAAATGCGAGACAGATCCCTTCAGTGCTTTCTGAGAAATAGCGGTAACAAAAATTGTGACAGGACGAATGGACCATGGACAAAAGGCGATTTGAATATCCCACTATCTAATGATGATCAGAAACCATCATCAGAAACATATATACATAGAGATTGGAAACTCTTCCTTTGACTTTGTTGACAGGGAGAGGGACCTCCGGTTTATAAGCATTTTCCCTTGGCTAACTACTTAAAAGTGTATTCTTTAAAAAATAATATTTTTTGCATCAACACAAAGTTTAAACATTAAATTATTGTGTAATGTAATCAGTTTTCCCGATCAGATTGAAAACTTTTACCTTGTTTTTCGAAAAACAAACATTCAAAGCTGGAAGTGCATTTTCTTAGCCCACCATCATTTGTTTATTAACGCTATTTCTCAGAAAGTACGGAAGGGATCTACACCGGGGCTAATCGTACAAACCGGGCTACGCTATTTACGCTCGTGGAAACGCTTCTTTTACATAGAAAAATGTAGTCTGGGGAAACGTCCGTGATAAATATTTGCTCGGTGTTCAATTCACGGTCAAGAATCAAAATATACAAGTTGCCCACGGAACAGTAGAGTGTTTCACCAATTCGTAGAAGCAAAATTGATGTTTCATTGTATTACACTTTTTCCTGTATTTCGTGCACAGTATAACGGGTATGCCATATCATGGATGAAATTTGAAATTAATATGATATTTGTAATAAATTCAAACAGATATATATTTAAACGAGAAACAGAGCTAAAACTGTATTTAGATAACAAAATTATCAGAGATTTCAATGATTAGACGACCTTTTATTGTTGAATGTTACTGCTATAACTATATTTTTTTAAATTACGCATGCGAAAGCGCTAACCGTTATACACTAAACAACATACAAGGCAGTGGATATGTAATAGTTCCTAAATCATTTCTCATTTTTCAGGAGAATCTGAGCAAAGATTTACTGTTTTGAATTGAAATACAGTGAAACTTATAAAGAATAAATTCAATTCATGTTTTCGCATTGTAATTCACCATATTCTGATTATATTGCCAACTGAAAACAGTTCAACGTTTAAACTGTGCACATCGAAAATTAAAGGTTTGAGGAACATTCTGGTTTATAATCTGTGAACCAATCACATTCTAAGCATGAATTATTTAAGATAACGGATAAGCGTCTTAGAACTTGAAACCCTCAAACGAGACCTACAAGACGAATCGATTTTGTTCCAACGGTTGTCAGGTTCGTCAGTGTTGTCACAGAAATGACTTTCGACTGAAGAAATTATATTTTAAGAACTAATGCACTGTTCTGTGTATTTATCAAGTGTTCCATATGCGTACAGCTATAGCAGCCTGCAGCGTTTTTGCATGCGTAATACAGTTATAACGTTAACATTCAACAAGAAAAAGTCACCTAATCATTGAAATATGTGATAATTTTATGAACTGGATCCAGTTTTATCTCTGTCTCTCGTTTATATATATACATTTCTTTGAATACATGACAAAAATCACACATTTCAATCATGATATGGCATACCCGTTATACTGTGCACGAAATACAGGACAAAGTATAATACAATTTCATATCGCAAACCTCAATAAGATATAATTATGCATTTACGGCATCATGCTAAACATCAAGCCCTGCAAAGCGAAAGTCTCGCCAAACGAGACTTGGAAAGTCTCAACGAGACTTTAGAATCTCGCATCCCGCGAGATCTTCAGTTTTAAAAATGGCTTCATGCTAGCTGCAGTGCACGTTTGCAAGAAGTATTATGGCGAATTCTAAAGGTGTTTCTTACGTCGAACCCACCCACAATGTGGAGTCGGGGGACGATAGGGATACCGGGCTTGACCCGGACTCCCGACGTGCCGGCGTACGTGGCCGATGTAGAGTTAGAGAGACCAGACACTCCTCTCCTATGTCTCAACCACGTGGTCGGAAAAGGGACAGGCACTATGGTGACCGTTCTTCTCTTTCTGATGATCGGGGAAAAGTAAGATCTTCTAGATATGATCGTTTTAAATGTTCTCGATCCCCATCTCATTCCAGAGATGTTTCTGATCGATCCCGTTCTCGGTCTAAAGATCGTTCTGTTTCACGAGGTCCTAGCGGGGGCGAATCGTCGTATTCGTATACTAGACATAGTAGTGAGGACGAGTCGTCCAAGTCGTCCATCTCGTCTCGGCGTAGTTCTAGCCTAAGTCCACCACGTAAACGAAAGAAAGCTAAACGTAATAGCAGTGACTCTCGTTCCAATTACGTCCGTTTTGAGGTGGCTGACACGGAAAGTGAGAAACCAGAACTACCATCAGATATGGCAAATTATGTAATGAACAAATTTACATCGTTCATTCCAGAGAAAATTTTAATGGATAAGATTCTGGACAAATATCCAGTGCCAAAGAACATTTCTGTTGGGGCACACAAGGTTGACTCTTATGTGCCAGAAATTTTTCAGTCAGTAAATCGCTCGTATGGTAAGGCGTATGATCAAAACTTATCTTCAATTCAGACACGGGTTGGTAGCGTGATGGGACCCCTCTCAAAATTGTGGGTCGATATTGATGGTGTGCGCTCAGGTGAGACAGACAAGAAATTAGATCTGTTTTCATGTCTAGAACTGGTAGAAAAGACTATAACATTAGTTGGTCAAGCATTCAATGCTACTACCTATCACAGGCGGATGAATATCCTATACAACCTCACTAAGGACGTTAAGAAGTCCAAACACTTGTTGAAAGAAAACAGTGACAGGTTAACATCGGACAGTAAAATTTTTGGGAAAAAATTCTACAAGGCATTGGTTAAATCTTCAGCCATTTCCCGGGAGTCACGTGAGATTTCCAAGGAATTAGCAGCCAAGTCTAAATCCAGCCTAGACCGCTCTAGGTCTACGAACACTCAGAGGGACCAGGCTAAGCCATACAATAAGCCCTTTCAGAAGAAGGCCCCATTTCGAGGAGGAGGAAGTGGTGGCCGATCCAACTCTTTCCGGGGACGCAGAGGAGCCCAAAAATCCTATAAAGGTAGGTTTATTACCTTCATTACAGGTAAACAAAAATCTAGACGCAATACCTCAGACTCTGTTAAAAGTACCGAACGAACCTCCAGCCGAGTTCAGCTCGGATTTAAACCTCGTTCATCTAGAAATAAAGTCACTTTCTTTTCGGCGAATGATCATAAACAAACCAGTAGGGGGTCGTTTAAGACATTTCATAGACAACTGGAAAGTTATCACTCAGGACCCTCAGGTTCTGGAAATGGTACAAGGGATAAAAATTCCGCTGGTCAAAGAACCCTTTCAAAATCGGATCCCATCATCATGGGTGGAGGGTCAGGACGCACATTTGATAGAGTCAGAGGTACAAACCATGTTGGAGAAGAACGTGATTGTCAAATCGTTTCATTGCACGGGTCAGTTTCTAAGCCCTGTATTCTTGGTTCCAAAGAAGGACGGGGGAAATCGTCCAGTAATAAATCTGAAGAGACTGAACTCGTGTGTGGAGTATCAGCATTTTCAGATGGAGGGGGTACAGTCTCTAAAGACACTGATTCAGAAGGACGATTTCATGGTAAAACTAGACCTAAAGGACGCTTACTTCACAGTACCGGTCCATCCAACTCATCAGAAATTTCTGAAGTTTCTTTGGGGGGACCAAATATACATGTTTGTGGCAATGCCCTTTGGGCTAGCTCCAGGCCCTCGGTTCTTCACCAAACTGATGAAACCAGTGGTAGCCCTCATGAGAAGGATAGGTGTCCGAATGGTAATTTACTTGGACGACATGATTCTTATGAACCAATCCAAGGAAAAGCTCCTGATGGACATACACTCTCTGAAATTCCTGTTGGACCAACTCGGATTTCTGATAAACACAGAGAAATCAGTTTGGATCCCTACTCACGAGATAGAATTTTTAGGCTATCTAGTCAACTCAATGGAAATGACATTGTCACTACCTCAAAGGAAGGTGTCAAAGGTCATCGACAAGTGTCGTCATTTGTTGACAAACAAAATAGTCACAGTGAGGGAGATGTCAGAGACTTTGGGTCACATGACCTCGACCTTGCAAGCGGTGGCTCCCGCCCCTCTGCATTACAGACATCTTCAAATGTCCCAAATCCAGACCTTCCTATTGGACAAATCTTACCAAGCGTTAGTAACTCTCTCCTCGGATTGTCTGGGGGAGTTGAGATGGTGGATCTGTCAGATGGAGAGTTGGAATGGGAAGGCTATTATAAATGCAGGCCCGGATCTGATCATAGAGACGGACGCCTCAAAAAAAGGGTGGGGGCGGCGTCAGGTACCAGCAGGGTTCAGGGCCTATGGACTTCGGAGGAGAGGACATGTCATATCAATGTGCTGGAACTGAAGGCAGCACTATTAGCCCTGAGATCCTACACAAAGGAAAATTCCCCAAGTCATGTTCATCTGAGACTAGACAATCGGACAGCGGTAGCATATATACAAAAGATGGGGGGGACCAAATCTCGCCAGCTACTGTTGCTGACCAAGGATTTATGGGATTACTGTCTGAAAAAGGGAATGTATCTGACAGCAGAGTACCTTCCAGGCAGTTTGAACACGGAGGCGGATTGGCAATCTCGCAACTTCCAGGACAGCAGCGACTGGCACTTGAAGGAAGAGGTGTTCAAGGCTCTAAACCGTCTCATGGGTCCATTCAAGCTCGACTTGTTTGCGAGTCGGCACAATCACCAAATGTCCAGGTATGTGAGCTGGCGCTCAGACCCATACGCAGTCCAATCGGATGCCTTCCAAATGAGGTGGACAGAGGAGGGTTTGTACCTATTCCCTCCGTTCTCCATGATATCGAGGTGTCTAATGAAAGTACAATTGGAGAAGGCCACTGTAGTGCTGATAGCGCCGACGTGGCAATCTCGTCCATGGTACCCGTCTCTGCTGGGCATGCTAGTGGAGACTCCGGTGTTACTACCCCCGTACAAGGACCTCCTAACGTCGGTAACAGGAGAGTCCCACCCGCTATTAATCCAGAACAATTTCAGGTTAGCGGCGTGGAAAATCTCCGGAGACAGGATGTTGGTAGAGGAGTTTCGGAAGAAGCTGCCAATATCTTGGCAGAGTTCTCATGGAGGAAAGGCACTAACACTGCTTACAACAGCTGTTGGCGTCAGTGGTGTTGCTGGTGCAATAGAAAACAGTTTGATCCATTTCGGACCCCTGTGGTAAACGTTGTTAACTACCTATCTGAATGTTTCGAGAAGGGAGATAAATACAGGACCCTCAACTCTCGGAGATCTGCTATTTCAGCATTTCACGAGATTGTTGACGGAACTAAGGTGGGTCAGCATGACCTTGTAAAGCGTTTCTTAAATGCCACCTTTAATGCTAGACCTCCACAACCTAGGTATATGGGCACATGGAATGTTGATATGGTATTGGGTTTTCTTGATCTCGAATCAATGTCTGTTCTTTCAGATAAGATGTTGACATTGAAGGTCAGTATGCTATTGGCCTTAACATCAGCGAGTCGAGTTTCTGAGCTTTGCGCTCTAGACACAAAGTTCATGTCGGATACAGGTTCCAAATTTACTTTCAAGTTAGCCAAACTTACAAAGTCTCGTCGTGTTGGAGACTCCCCTATTGAGGTTGTGTTTCAAGCCTATGTAGAAAACCCCAATTTGTGTGTAGTACAGACTCTCAGAGAATATCTGAAGAGGTCCGAGTCTTGGAGAAATCGTGACGCTACTAGTCGAACCCAGATTCTACTTAGTTACGTAGAGCCACACAAACCTGTTGTCTCGTGTACAGTTGCGGGCTGGTTAGTTTCCCTGTTAGGTTTGGCTGGTGTTGACACTGACAAGTTCAAGGCACACTCTACCCGTAGTGCCTCTACTTCAAAAGCTCGGGCAATGGGACTATCTTGCCAGGAAATAATGGAGAGAGGCCACTGGTCAAAAGTCTCCACGTTCAGGAGACATTATTTGAGGGAATCTTCTGATCTATCGAGTAAAGATAACTTTCAGAAAGCAGTGTTATCTGTAGGTTAGTACAGATGTATGCTTTAAACATGCATAATTATATCTTATTGAGGTTTGCGATATGAAATTGAGAATTTCATCAGTGCATGTAATGCACACAATGAAATTAGAATTTCATGAGCAAACCGAAATAAGATATAATTCCCAGGACCCTTACCCACCCTCTTTCTTGCTTACAAAGTTATCTTTGTATTGGTTTTGGTTTATTATAAGAAATGAGTTGTTTAGTATACATGGAATGACTTAATGTACATGATGTCCTTTCTATACACACGCATGAGCAAAGTTGGCTTGCGTTCCATATAAGTTCCCCTTTTTCTATGTTACAGGAGGGAAGAGCGCAGGTGATGTCTAGACAGACAAAGAGGACTGGTTAGACGAGTCGACAGACCGATGTCCGTCCATGGATTTTTGAAATTTAAATGGAATTTTGATGTTAGATGCAATAAATATTGCAGTGTTTAATGTTTCTCTTTGTTAACGTTTTCCTTTACTATCATTCTTCCATTTTTAAAACTGAAGATCTCGCGGGATGCGAGATTCTAAAGTCTCGTTGAGACTTTCCAAGTCTCGTTTGGCGAGACTTTCGCTTTGCAGGGCTTGATGTTTAGCATGATGCCGTAAATGCATAATTATATCTTATTTCGGTTTGCTCATGAAATTCTAATTTCATTGTGTGCATTACATGCACTGATGAAATTCTCAATTAAATCATTCTTTGGTGGGTGCCAAGATCCCTCTGTTTTATTAATAAATAAGTTAAAAAAATATATCCAAAATCGCACTCAAACCATCTGAAAATTACTGAACTTTTATAACATATTAAAATCATTCTGCGGTATTGAACTATTTCAGAGTTTATCTAAAAAAAACCTAAGCACATACAGAGGTACATCTGCCGATCGTAAAAATGGCAGCTTGGGATTGAATTTGGGGTCAAAAGGTCAACTACAACCGTCACTGTTAATACAAATAGATTGTTTCACAAATTTTAGTTTCTGAATGATAATTTCAGAACACATCAATGGAATTTGTTCAAACTTCATACAATGATAGCATGGAGTGAATTTGGGATCAAAAGGTCAACTATAATGTACAAAGGTCACGATGTGACGATATTGAATTGCTGTGGTCTGAAGTCTTAATTACTAAAGTAATAATCATAAATTTCTACTAAGTGGTTTATATAGACCACCAGACAGTATGTTGGCTATTGGATCAAACTTGATTATACTCAAAGTAGAGCATCTGATACTGACATGTGATATTAATGTTGATATGTTAAACTTGCCACTGAATGGCCATTTTTATAATGTTTCATAAATGCCACATCAATTGATTTTGGCGAGTTCATTACGACCTCGCCTTTATGATCATGATGCAAAATTCTCTTTCAGTCATTTCCTCAATATGATTGGCTTAGAAATTGCTCGCAGATACTAGCGCTCCTACAGGCAGTTTATTCATCAACTTTGATTTTACCGGGAATTTTAAATCGCAAATTTTGAATATGAAAGTTACTGAAATAAGCGTATCTGCAATGTTTGAACGGGAATGGCAGGTTACTGCTTTCATATCCTTACCATATACACTATCTAAATGATCTTATGTTTAAAAATTTTCACGTGAATTGTTTACAATGTATCTAGACTTTTCGTCCCGAAAATGTTGTTTACAATGCATGAAGACGTTTCGTCCCGAAAATGCTTCGCTCCTAAGTTGGTTCGCCCCACACGTTTAGTCCCTACTAGTAACAGTTATCCCGCAACGGAATAAATGAAATCAGTATTTCACCTCAAACATCAAAATTGTTACAATAAGGATTTTTGTAATTTGAATCATATTAGTTTGGGAGCAAATAAATTTTAAGGCGAAAGGGAGATGCGTTTATCACGGCTGCGTTATGCCATATGGACGTGTAAATCTACAATGAAAGAGAGACAACTTAGGATAACCTTGTTCTACTGTTTCCATTGTAATCAAGATATACGATGCCATACTTAAGTGTTCAATATATGGTACACTGGTATACATTACTCTTGTTCTCTCACTGATCTTATCAATAACGATTTTGTTTTGATGAAAAAATACTATGACAAACCCATTTTTTATTTGAATCAAAATGTGCCATACCATGTGTCTACCAACTTCATCTAATTAATTTCATATATGCAAATCAGAATA
The DNA here is from genome assembly GCF_041381155.1 of Argopecten irradians. NCBI lineage: Eukaryota > Metazoa > Mollusca > Bivalvia > Pectinida > Pectinidae > Argopecten > Argopecten irradians. The sequence continues at coordinate 24,807,323 of NC_091142.1, read as the reverse complement.
ATGTTGATTACACATGCGTACAAAATTGTTTCAAGACTAAACAGCTTCTTTTCTTCTCTTCTTTTTTTTTTTTTTTTTTTTTTTTTGGGGGGGGGGGGGGGTTGATGAAAATAACAACCTGTTATACATTGTGCAGTTGCATACTCTTGCCAGAGGATACTATTTTTTATACTTTGATTTCACCGCTGACAAATGGTATTTTTTCACTATCAAAAACAGCAGCAGACGATTTAGTATTTTTCACTTTACAAAATTTCCACTATTGAACAGTTTCAATTTCTAATTTTACTTTATTTTAAGTGAAAAACATAAAAAAAGTATCCCAAAAAAATGCCGTGGCGCTATATCCTATAAGGAATAAAGTACCTATTGCGCATGCACGAAAGGAAAAATAAGTTATTTCATATCATTTTTTTGTGTTAAGTAGACATATATATATACACAATTTAACACCAAATATTGTTCAAATGACGAATATGATTTATGCTCTGTCGGCGGTGGAGCATCTTTAAGTGTGTATGATATTGTATATATACATTATGTTCGTGTGTAATTTATTGTTACAACAATATCCTTCATGATAATACCATGGTCATGTTTCAATATCTAGTACCTGTCTTTAAACGTTTATAAAAATATTCTTGCTAAAGTCTTATTTACATAAAGATATCAGTACTACCTGGTACTGAACCACAGTTGTACATCCATTGTTTGTAGGTGGGGAACAATGTTGTATGACAAAAAAATATATATCTTATATTCAAGTGTTTACTCTTTGGTTTGATGAAGACAGCCAATGTCTACTTAAAAATTGAATTATACAGCTGTACATGTATGACCTCTTGTTATTACTTGTTGGGTGTAATAAAAGATTTGAATTGATATTGTTTATTCTTTACAGTTGAGTTCATTAGATTCATATTGCGATCGAGTTACGGAAATGTAATTGAGCTTAATGGTCTTTAGATTTGTGTCACTGCTGAAAATATGACTCCTTCGCAGGCAATATCTCACGTGAATTTACCATGCAACGGGTCAAAAAACACATATAGATTATTTTGGAGGAAGGGGGATCGATCTGTCGTATCTAGTAATTTTGTTTTATATGATCATTAAGGTTTCCAATGAATAGAAGATGTGTCGGACTGTGATTGGTCAGTTTTCTACTGAACTGCCTTCCATCAGATGGTTTGGATATAGCGATAGTGAAAGTAACCCCATGTGGTATCGAGAATAAATAATAAGTTTAGACGTATCTATTACCAGATAGTATTTGTACATACAGTGTACTAATTCATATGTTTGTTTTATTTTCTCAAAGAAGTGTCCTTGAAGTAAAAACCACAGAAGCAACACTTTTTTTTCGAGTCGATCAGGGATTTTATTTTTACTCTCCTCAATTGAAAATCCTCGTATTTTATATATCTATTATGGCTTAGTCGAGACATTATAAAATAGCAGAGTTACCACTCTTAAGCTTTATCTCATTAAGTCTATCCGAGTTACTTCCCTTTAATCACATTTTAGTCGTTTCTGCCGTAGGCCTAACTGGCTTTTTAATTAACGGATGGTCGCATTAAAACCATTCAAAACAGCATTATCAAACAAATAATTAAGTCATAAATGTTTCCTTTTGTATGTCATTCCGTTGTTTGTCCGTGGGAATTAATCCATCTGTCTGGGGCTTTGTCCCTGAGATTTTCTAGGAGACGGACGTGTGTCTCTTTAGTTCCCAGGAACAAATCATCATAAAACATTGACTCATTAGTTTTAATATCTTATTGGAATGATAGATACCATGATAGGTCGTCACAAAAGATCAATTTCTCGTTAACCATGTCCTTTTGTTTTCTCAGTCTGTTTAGAATACAAATATTCAGTGTAATGTAGGGTATAGTGAAGATATGTGTTTTAGTCATATTGTTGTTTTCTTCGTTTGACATTTATTGACAGTTGAAAAGAACGTAAACATTTACATTGCACATGTACATATACATACATATCACAATATATCTGATAAATGATTTCCACATGACAACACCATAGTTTTACATATGGCTATTCCGGAAACAAAAAAGTTTCAATGTGTTTAAAATGTTAGGAGTAATATAAATTGTTTTTGTCAAGTTTCAATGACCTTGGCGGATTTTTTTACAATAAAACTAAATTACATTTGCTTTTAATGTATCAATTTTAACTTGAAATGAAACTACTTCGAATCAATCAATATATATATATGTAAAATTGCTCTCTCTATCTCTCTTTCACTCTCCTCATCAAACCTGTCCCCCTTGCACTAAAAAGATAACCCTGGTGGGTCAGATGAAACCAACATATAATAAAATGTTCTCTGCAGAATATAAAGAGTATAAACAAAAATACATTTATTTATCTTTTTGAACAAAACATTATTGAAAAGGTTTCATAGTACCGGTATTTAGTGGGTACTGTTATAATTCGAGTTTTCCTTCCCGTTCATCAGTTGTACATGACTGTATCAATCTAATAAGTTTATCCTGCGTTCAAAACTTGACCAGGCAATTCTATCACGTGACCTATTGAAACGACTGCAATTAGTAAAGAACTTCAAACGCTGAGTAACGAAGTACGATTGATCAACTTAGAACTGATTAAAGGTCCTTATTGAACCATATTTACATAAATGTCACGTGTTTGTTTATTCACACTGCGCGTGCCGTCTTTCACTCCCGGCTTGTGCACATCACATCACGGAACATGTCCACGTGCTTCTTTCTGACGTCAGATTCGTGTAATCAAGTGATTGGCGTCTTACCGATGGTTGTAAAATCTGCATGTACATTTCACGTCATTTTGTTAATGTGATATTGTCCCTACAATCTTCTCCTAACTGAAAGAATTTCGAATGTTAATTATATGTACAAATACAAAAAATGTAGCTTCGAGATATAAAGCATTGTTAATTGTTGGATTTTTGGGGCCTATTGACGGGAAAATAAAATGACTTTTATCTTTGGGGATATAAAGATGTACGAACATATTACCATGACCCCTCTGAGTTCGAATCCCACGTGGGGCAGTTGTCAGGTACTGATCACTGGTCGGGTTGATTTTTCTCCTAGTACTCCGGTTTTCCTCCATCATCAAACCTGGCATGTCCTTAAATGACCCTGGCTGTTTATAGTTAAATGAATCAAACCAAATTGTTTTTCTTTAGCGTATTTGATCAGCAGAGAGATTGACTTTATAGTTTTCCTGATAACTTGTGTCATATGTTTTTCATCTCAAAGCCATTAAACGTACATGTACATCATTGCATGATATTAATTTCATATCTATGTGTACGTACATTGTTAGGGATTATATACCATTGCATCGTACATTTTACAAATGTATCTTAAGACGCCATATATGCATGCCATCAGAAAAAGATCAAAACACAAACCGTTTACACAATTTTGTATATTAATGAAAACGAAGTGCATTCATTTTTTTCAAAACATTTGAAAAATCAAGAGATTTGTCCAAATAATTGGATTTTTTTTATTTCAGTCATATTAGATAAAGTTATGTGTACAAGTATCAAAATGCGTCAAATAACAATATAACTTTTGAAGAACAAATCTTTCATTCATGACGTCATCAAAATTTTATTTTCGAATACATTATCCTATATACAGAAAAGTGAAGATAATGAAAACTCGCGTTATGACCCAGATTGAATAATATATTATTATATTATGATACAAACCAAACCATGTTTGTACTTCTCGTCATTTTAATGTGATCACCACCAACGTGTAGTTTCACGAGATGCTGCCAATTTAGTTTACCATTCTGAAATCATTCACCTTGCTATCCAATATCATGACCAATTTAAATCTTTACAGTAAAGGAATTCAGTCAATAAAAAAGACATGTATCGATGTTTAAATTAGAATGTGATATATCAATTACAATCGTACATGCCTGTTATTATTATTTTTCTATCCATAAATGATCAAAGCAATCTATACATTTTTCTTGTTATTTTTTAACTTAATTTTAGCCCACCCAAAAGTACAGTGGCTTAAGCACGTATCAATGTTAAGCGACACGAAACTCTAAGAAACAGCAAATGACCCATGTCCAGTGCCTGAATTGACCAGTCACGCCCTAACTACAGGTTCGCAAATGACCTTTGACTATCGCAAATGACCTTTGACCATGGCAACCAAATCCAATCAGTCAAAGCCGGAATCTGCAGACCAAGTCGTTTTATTACTTTTCTCGCTAGTCACCAACATCCGACAAGGCGGGAAACAGCTTGATGGGATGGAATTTTGGCACATGTACGTGATAATGAAGCCATCAAAACGGTCAATAATTATTCCTGTGGGGTCCTAATTCTCTTAATACACTACACTCGTGATTGATTCTGAAATCTTAAGCCTTCAATCACCATCTCATTTGCATACAATGGTATCATCTAGTGAAATCCATCCTTTGTTGAAACACACCGTTGACATGTAGCGATGTCAGGTTCGTTCCTGGACATTAAAATGGACATGCGTCACAGATTAACGCCATTGTCCAGTTGTCCGAAGCCATATCAACTTACATGTGTTAAACGAACACCTCTGAATGGACTAAAACTTCTAACAATTTCTTCCTTTTTGTGAGAATTGTTTTGTTGCGTCTTAAGAACAAAATTTAAGTATTTTAACATTCTTCCATCAGAAGGTAATAATCTATATTAATTTTAGTATTTTTATGATATTTCCACGATTGATAAATGACTTCACTTTTTAGTAACGAAGCTAACACATATTCAGTTGTAAAGTCCACGATTGGACTATATTGAAAAACTAAAGTGATTTATGACGAATTCTTCTTCATTTTAGCTCTAAGAGATAGACGGGCGGTGTTTAGTCCGGAAACTGAGGCTAATAATGACCAGTAATGACTGCAATGATCACCCATTTATTACCAGGCGATTGGTTTTATGTCTGAAGTTTTCAGCTATAACTAGCGTGAGCCCATTTATCTCAAACGCCCCATTGACCATGACTTACACTTCATATGTATACGTGTACGGTATTTAGCGACTAATTATTTCAGACGAACTCTTCCATTTGAATGGTGTTAAAATAGTGTCTTAAATAGAATCGTGTAGATATAGTCACACTTTAAATGAGTTTCATAAGAAATGTTATTTAAGTTAAGTGATTTTATTACTATGGTAAACAATATTATATGTCCCATTACTTTTGTGAAAATTTTCTTGATCGTGTTTCCGGGAACAAGGAATTATTAAAACGATTTTAAAATGTATGAAAGTATTACAATAATCAAATGAATTTTACTCATCACATTTATGTTTTTTTTTGGCTCCAATGACAATAGGTGCATTTAAGATGCAAACCTTTCGTGCTTCATTAATCAAATGTGCTTGTAACGCGAGATCGCGACAAAGCGACAATGCCATGGCGAAAGATACCCGTCAATTCGGGTTTTCAAACCTATTTTGATACATGTACATGTTCATCAACAGGGTTTATACTATCAATTCACCACTGACTGTAAATATGTGTCTATAAAGTTTGGTATTACACGTGTCTATACAATTTGGAATTACACGTGTCTACAATGTTTGGCATTACATGTGTCTATAAAGTTTGGTATTACACGTGTCTACAAAGTTTGGCATTACATGTGTCTATAAAGTTTGGTATTACACGTGTCTATAAAGTTTGGTATTACATGTGTCTATAAAGTTTGGTATTGCACGTGTCTTTAAAGTTTGGTATTACACGTGTCTATAAAGTTTGGTATTACACGTGTCTATAAAGTTTGGTATTACACGTGTCTATAAAGTTTGGTATTACATGTGTCTATAAAGTTTGGTATTACACGTGTCTATAAAGTTTGGTATTACACGTGTCTATAAAGTTTGGTATTACACGTGTCTTTAAAGTTTGGTATTACACGTGTCTATAAAGTTTGGTATTACACGTGTCTATAAAGTTTGGTATTACATGTGTCTATAAAGTTTGGTATTGCACGTGTCTTTAAAGTTTGGTATTACACGTGTCTATACAGTTTGGTATTACATGTGTCTATAAAATTTAGTTTGACATGTTTCTATACAGTTTGGTATTACATGTGTCTATAAAGTTTGGTATTACACGTGTATCGTCACCCTACAGATAATTTACTTCGTTTTCGCATTAAAAACATTATTATGAGTCTGTCTGTTAGCGCTGATATGACTGGGGAGGTATTGATTATCGATCCTTGATTAGGTGATTGACAGAGATCTATAACAGATAAGGACCTCACGCACGATATCGGTATTTGGTTTTAATTACAATATGAGGGCACATAGTACAATAATGATATACCTGTATACAGCTATTTAAAAGTTCACATAAAGGTCAAAATATCAAGGTGTTTTGTTACGATTATGGGATCAGATCACCGAAAGGTCATTCAGTAAGTAGATCTGTTTACGGTATATGGGTAATGTGTTCTTATTTGTTATAAATCATTTATTGGAGATTATCTTTACTTTTATATAAAAATCGATATATATATATATATATAAATCGGCCCTGCAGGTAGGACGTTAGAATTGTACCTGCTGCCCCTATTGCATGATCGTAAAAGGCGACTAAATTTAGGATCTTATCTTTTCTTTACTTCCTAACTGACTTTATCTTTCCTAATGCCTCCCTTGGCACCGCCTCACTTTTGGTCTTGAGTTGAGCGTTCGCCCCTGTGAGGAAGGCTCTGGGTTCTGTCCCCTGGCCGAGACACACCAAAGTCTATAAAAGTGGTAGTTTCTGCCACAGGGACTTGTAACGTAGGTTGTGAGAAAGTCTGCTGTGTATACATGTGTACTATATACTATATAAAAGGACAAGGGAACCAACGGCTCGCTTGGAAGAGGTACACCTGCCTCTACAAAAGTCGCCCGTATTCCGTCAAACATTGATGAATATGTACATATTTATACCAATATATTCTTAAATAAATTTTCGACATGGAAAACACAACTTCAAACACGAAATAATATGTTAACATACCTTTATTTCACTATGAACGTGGAAAATGCAGTCAGATATCACCGATGTCGTTTTGCCTGTCCACTGAAATCTAGGTTAAACACGTTTGTGTGGATATTGTGTACCCCATACCCGGACCCGGACTGGAAACACCATATACCCGGTGTCTGTACACTAAACGCTACAATATCAATGTGGTAACGGTCAAGTACAACATTAGAGTCTCCATATAAGTTAGATTCTTCAATTAATGATATATGCATCTCAAATAAAGGTTCTTCTAAGAACCTAAACCGTGAAACTTAATTTATACAGAGTCTGAGTACAGAATTTCAGTGTAGTATCGGGTAAGGGCGAGTACACCAAAAAGGTACCCATCATCAATTACAATATGGCGGATTATACGAACAAGAGTTGAGTGCTGGATAAAAAAAGTGTGATTCCTCGCTTAGCTGTTGGATTGGATTAATGAAAGAGTTATCAGAGATAGCCTATTTGTATTTGCAATGGGAAAATATCACCGGAAAGTGAAATGAATGCATACAAAATTTGTTACAAGGGGATATGAGTGCTTTTGACCTAGATTTCAGTGGACAGGCAAAACGACATCGGTGATATCTGACTGCATTTTCCACGTTCATAGTGAAATAAAGGTATGTTAATATATTATTTCGTGTTTGAAGTTGTGTTTTCCATGTCGAAAATTTATTTAAGAATATATTGGTATTAAATATGTACATATTTATCAATGTTTGACGGAATACGGGCGACTTTTGTAGAGGCAGGTGTACCTCTTCCAAGCGAGCCGTTGGTTCCCTTGTCCTTTTATATAGTATATAGTACACATGTATACACAGCAGACTTTCTCACAACCTACGTTACAAGTCCCTGTGGTTTCTGCTCCTGCTTAGCGCTCAGCACACAGGGATTTGGACGACTGGTTCGCCTGTTGTCAGTATGATGTGACCGGGTGGAGTGTGTTGCTTGGTGTCTTCGGCGGCATACTTCAGTGATATAGCACTATAAAAAGGGCAACAGTTCCATACCGCAGTCTCCCAAAACACGCACCTCGCACAACATACACGCAACACACCGCATGCATGGGAGGCCGTCCTTACATGACCAAAGCTGTTAATAGGACTTTAATTAATCAAACAAACAAACAAACAAACAAACAAATATAAAAATCACCCTCGATACTCCAGGGCCCGACACCATAAAACTTTCTCAGACAGATCTTTTACTCAAGTCTATGTAAAATCATATATTTGAGTAACAGATCTGTCTGAGAATACTTTTATGGTGTCGAACCCATGGGTTTCTATATCTTGTGTCAATGACATAATATACACCCCATATCGACAGTGACAGTAACCCCCTGAGTATTCAGGGTGATAAAAAAATAAGCATCTCTTCAATTACTCATATAAATGTACATATCTTAGTGTACGACGATACTGTATATGTTGCATTTCAGATGTTCATGCTTATAACAAAAGTACATTACTGTACATTTTGTTTATTGATACGTTTCGTTGAAATGAATATAAAAATGTATCTATATGCTTTCGGATTCCAAACACGTCAGCTAGTGTCTTCATAGAAGGAAATCAAAAATAGGAATTGTAGCATAACTCATATTAGTTAAAGGGTATTTTGCATTAAGTTCATATTTTATAAATGGATGTTTATATCTATTCATGTAATCTGATGGTTTCAGATTTCACTCGGTGTCGATTTCATCCTCGAGGCAAAAAAAAAAAAAAAAAAGAACAATTACATTTCTCGTGAAAAGTATAAAACATTGACTTACAAGTTATTTTGATATGTGTTTATATTATTCGTGCTTATCGCTATAAGTCATCATGTCAGGAATATCTACCTGGCCGTGAAATGGAGACTATAGCTAACACCTAACACACATGTGTGAACAGGTGAAAATCGCCAGGAAATGTGATTTTAAATAAGATTATTTATCACCGAATCTGCCGAGGTGTTTATAAAACGCTCATATCAAAATACGGTAATATAATATGGCGCTGAAATAGTGTGTGGAAATTAAGAAAATTCGATAAAAATCTTGACTGACATTCCAAACAAACCGCGCCGAATCCAATAACAATGGTCAGTCGCTAATCACGGTCAAGTCGCGTGTTTTCATTGATAAGTCTGGCCAGTTATGGTCAGTTATTAATGTAGGAATTTTTAATAACTGGTCATTTTAATGAACTGACGATAACCCATGGAGGTCTGTGACGATAGGGTATAATAATCCATATCAACAACGCGCCTGACCTACCTGATTAAATCACATCTTGTACTGGCCGTGGACTATATTAATTATTGTTCACGGGATGTCAGCTTTATGACTATATGCCAAATACGTCTAAATCATGGAAACAGGTCAAAATACTAATGCCAATCTTGTTTTGTAGGTCAACAATACAAACTAACACAGCCTGTACAGAAGTTAACAGGAACGTTTACATTTTGTTTCCGTTTACAACCAAATGCCTGTTCTGGCTGTCCTTTTATCGTCATTATTAGCAACTCTAACTCTATAAACAAACTAGAAAAAAGTTACTGTGGCTAAAAAGCACAATTTAGTTTAAACATTATTTTTTATTTAAATAAACAATGAAGATATATATACACATATCAATACATGTATACAGCTAGGATGGGAAAAGAAGCTAATGAACATTTTTTTTTAAAATTAAATAACGCATCCGAGGAAAGTCATGAACACGATATTTGTCATGTTTCACTGTATTAATGATTAGTGAAATTGTATACTTCCCCGATAGTACATTACCATATTTTACGTACTGGTTGTGGAAGTTACATTCTAAACGAAGTACGAACAGCATTGATTGAAATTGAGGTGTTGCTATTACGTCAAGGACACACGAGAATGTTCCCACGCGCTCCGTTCGGTAGTTACCATTCTCAAAAATCACACCTCTCGACACGATCTTCACCAGCTTTGTGTGAACCATGAGTGTGATTAATACAAATTAATCAACACGTAAGAGATGATAACCATATAGAAGGAACACCACTCGTTCCCGGTACGATCAGCTGATATAGTGCGCCTTTTTCGTGAGCTATCCAATATTCCGTGGTACATATTCATCTTCGTGATTCACTCATACAATATTCACTTTTTCGGATTGATGAGATGACAAGTTTATAAAAAAAATGTAATAACATATGTGTTATATCAATAATTTATAATCATGAATACTCTCCAAAACATGTCAGACAATATATAGTAATGTTTACGCTTTCTCTTATTTTGTTGTTTTGCTGTTTACTGGATATACCTGATGTAACAGTTCGAGATCCGATTGTTCAGACAGTAATGTGTATAAAGCATCTATATACGTACATCATTAATATTTGTAAAAAATTGCTTGAGAAAGGGACAAAAGAGCACACTCCACGTTTTGGTCATCCTCGATATTCCAGGGGTTACTATCACTGATGTGGATATAACGTCAGATAACGTCATTTTTTATCGATAGTTTAATCCATATGCTTTAAAATTTAAAAATATTAAACAGAGATACAAAACAGCGAAAATAGGATGCCATGGAATTTGTTAGTAACACTCAAATGTTTTTCTTGAAACAGGGTTCAAGTAGTCATGATTGAGGACATTTCATATTCGTTTAAACTATTTTGAATGACAGATAATTCCAAAATAGTCCTAGAATCTATATTTGGTTTTGCTTAACTCTGTCTGAAACTTTACAGCTTACATTGCTTCAATTAGAAAAAAAGACCTGGGATGGATTGTAAATGCCAAATTATGATGTTTCAAGTTTTTTTCTCTGTTTGAACCCTGTAATCTACAACAATGTGCCTTTTTAAATTTAAGTATGAAAGTGGATATGTCGAATGGATCCCCTCCTGTGTGAGGGCAACTCAATGTGTCTCCCTCTGATAAGAAATAAAATTTACAAAAAACCTCAAACATTGCCCAGACGCCATTGGATTTTAAACACAAAAGGCATTTTTTCAGTTTGGGGTAACACCAAGTTGACAAAAACTACAACAAAAATACATATGTTATTATTATAGATATTATTTTGAACTTATGGGGATTATGACTTACAAACACCTCTATGGTTTATAAGTATGACATAACGCAAGATAGAATGAGAGTGATACAGTACATCCGCCGTGCATGTACATGAATAATAGAATCTTGCATTGGCCTGTCAAGTGGACAGGGATATCCCAACCCGAGTGAAAGATTTTTGGCTAATCAACCCGAGGCATGCCGAGGGTTGATGGTCAAAATCTTTCACGAGGGTTGAGATATCCTTGTCCACCTCTCAGGCACATGCAAGATTCTTTTTCTCCCATACTTTAACGAGAAATGGTAAAAATCAGTTGATATGGACGTCGCTGTCCGTAAAAATGGTCGCCACATGTATTGGGGACGTCACTGTCTAGCGCGTGTTACACGAGCTGTCTTTTCCCTACTCCGCCAAAAGACAGAGTTATCTTTTCCCTAGCAACCGCAGGATTAATAGAATCTTACGTGGGCCTGTCAGGTGGGCAGGGATATCTCAGCCCGAGTGGAAAAATTTTGCTAATCGGTCACAATCTTTCACGAGGTTTGAGATATCCCTGTTCACCTGACAGGCCCATGTTTGATTCTTTTTCTACCATACTTTAAAGAGAAATGGTGAAAATTCAGTTGATACGGACGACGCTGTCCGTAAAAATGGTCGCCACATGTATTGATGACGTCACTATCTAGCGTGTGTGAGCTGTACATGTTACAGAGTTATCTTTCCCTAGCAACCGCAGGATAACCCTGTCAGCTATGGGAGAAATGTAAACATGACGTCTGCCATACATACATGTACAAATGGCCTAAGTTTCAATTCACTACTCCTTTAATAGCTCGTAGGAAAGGACGGACTATCATATCTTTAGTTTTAAATATATATCCACACTGTTAGAATTACTTCTCTGTCCCATATATTCACTAATAGTTATAATATTTAAAACTCGTTTTACCGAGCCGTGATATTCAATAAACAGTGTCTTACTTTACAACCCGTGATCGATTTTCCGACCGCTATATGAAATTTAACCGTACGGTACAGCTGAAGCATGCGTAGTCACTCTTTAACCAGTAACAAGCACACGTTGATTTAAAGTATAGAAACAGAATTATTACCGTGTAGAAAGTGAAAAGGGAGAAACCTGCCTCGCCGGATCGACTGCTAATGGGATTAATTAATCGGTATTTAACTTGCGATACGCCGATTTTAACTTCAAAGGATTACAGGTAGTTTTACCTGGCAAAAATTATTAAAACCGTGTGCGGATTAAGGTGTACATAATTAACATCTATAAGACTTGATTTTTGTGTTTGACCACAACTTGATTTGACCAGTGGCTGGAGATTGACCTATATATATACCTGAGGGTAAAACATATGTTTATTGTACAGGTGTTCTGCAGGTAGGAAAACAATGCTAATTGGATTTACAGGTAGACCTGTCTGACGTCATTGTACCTGTGGATTTATATAAGGCATTGGCAGATATACGGATCTGTTTATATAGATGTAGATGTAGCTACTAAGGACGTAGAGATGTCTTTGTGAGTGTTAACTTTAAAATTATATTACTTTTCGGATGGATTAAGAGACAACAGGTAAGTTATTTTCATTTGACATTCAAAGTTTTATCCGTAAACTATGTCTGCTAACACTGCGGTGATTCTCTTTAATAAGACATAGTTATACATGTACCTGTGTAGCTGGGTTGAAAGTCCGAAAAAAACCACACATTTAACGTGCAAAAAGAAATTTAGATTCCAGTACTAGTTGTTTTGAATCGTTCAAAACCTTCGCATATATTATCATGTTTTCCAATTACTTTTCATGGTTTTTTGTTACAATTAACTGAAGTACAATAAACGTAACATGCATACCTACGAAAAGGAAAAGAAACAATTTGATAAACGATTATTTTGAAATATATTTTTACACCTACCGAACATTTTAGTCTAGTGACATTGAAAATAGTTTCAATTTTAACATACATTGTACATACATGATATTCACGACGATTTTTGATAGTGTATTTAGGCGACAATACCTACACAGGTACTTATGGGTGTTTATCGCCTGCATGACTCCATATTGAAAAAGATATTAAGACAAAAACCATCTTAAATAGATACATTATCAACAGTTCACAAGAATTATTAATCATTTTACAGTCTATCTCTGAATATTAAGATACAATCCGTGATGTGCTAAAACTATATATTTCCGGTGATGGAGCCAGATCGATGTTGATGACTTCTAAGAATAGTCGAGATTTGAAGGATGATAAAACATTACTACAACATTAAAATATCGATATTCTGAATCACATATTACAATCCCTGTACCCGTGAAAGGTGACACTATATGAGGTCCCGATCAGAAGATATATATGTAACTACAATGGTATTACATATACCATCACACGAAACTGACGCTCGGTCACACTCATTATGACACATAAGGGTGAAATATGATTCACATGTACAATATACTTTTACAACCTACAGTGCAATATGATACGTGATGTGGAATTTCGTAAGCGTTGTTAATACCACATATACATGAAAATTAGTTTGTAACTATTAAATTAAAATATATCTTGCATTTGAATAAAAATGAAGAGAAAACTCCACGTAAGACAACATCTATTATGTACAACAAACATTGTGACCGTGACGTCCTCATACGTATTGTTTTGACACTTTAACTATAATTTTGCAATTATGGCATTGTGTCGGCATTAAAGTATGGAATGGTTTATACCGTGACATAGCGCCTTGTGTACACTGTAGCTCGTACTTCTAGTGTTACCAATGCCGCGACCCCATGATTTTATTGATAATCCACATTTTTGACAAACAGAGGAAATCTGAGTCGTCAAAAGCCTAATTCTGCCGGCATTATGCTGGTCAACCCACATCAAAGTATATTTATTTTAACAAGGGCGCGCTGTTATCGAACACGTTCATGATGTATGAACAACATTACTATTGCGTTTATGTATATAATGAACCATTCGTATGGAGGTGTAAATGGGCCTAACTGTGAAATCGACACACGCTATGTATGGTGTAATCCTGGTTTTAGAGAAAGTTATCGTATTAAATTATATAACAGGAATTTTAAAATGGAATAGTAGGTCTAATTCCCACTTAACATTTAAATTTCTTAAGTTATGATGTAAGTCAAAGCCAAACCCGTTTATAAGTATATCTCTAGACTCAAACTGAAGTACGGTATGACATTACTTTCAGCTTTATTTCCAAATCCTTCTCCAAGCCCGAACTAGCAAATGAATGAAAACATCTTTCATTGAAACTAAAAAGCATTGTACACGAGTTTTTACAATTCATTAAGTCCATTGCGTAACAAACGATGATTTTTTTACAGCTATAATAGATATATCTTTATCAAATGATAAATTATAAGACTGTATGAGAAAATGTGTTGGTGTTTTCCCCCGTTTAACTCAATCAGGCTAGATCATAAGAATTTTATTCTAATTATACGTTATATATACTGGGTTAGGACTTGGCATCGGTATTGGGGTGTCGGTATACACTAGAATAAAAACAAACTATGGTTAGAGGCTAAGGATGACTATTTCCTGTATCCCACACCTGTACAGTACTAATTGATGATTTCCTCGTATGCATAATTGGATTCTACATGTCATTCGATCAAAAGTCAGAATAAAAACTCAGAAACATTTTACAAATTTGTTCGTCGTGGTATTTTGAATGCTCCAGCGAAATTTTACCAGATGGTCTATAGCCTGAGTGCAGATTGATCGTGCTCATTTTAATTCATATTCTGGAATCGGTGAAAAAAAATCACTAAAAAAATCAAATGCCATTCACAGGTCGTGAAGGTACATTTACGAAAACCGTCGAATAGCGGACAGGTGAAGACGTGGAGAGTTTTGTGTTAATTTCATCATATAATACATATGTACGTAGGCTGGTGACGAATTGGAAAGGTGTGATTTAGGGGCGTTAGTTTGTTACAAGTTCATTCTGTATATATACATGTACATGTATCGTACATCCGTTATTCCACCTGCTATCCATATATCAATCATTTTGACCAGAAAAGTGTCCCCATTCTTCGCCATGTCTACACATATCTATTTCCTAGCTGTTTGTTCTACAAATGACTTTATTATTTGTTCACCTGTTTATTTTGTCTTTTGCTCCAATCTTGATCTGTTTAAACATGATTCGTCAGTATTCGGTTGTCCTGTTCACACCACTTCCTTTTAGATTTCATGTGAATTGCCTAGTCACATCCCACAGTACCTGCGATCAAATTGTTAACATTAAAAATCTGATTTACCTTATTTCGAAGTGGATGTATAAAAGCCTGCAATTTACCAGTCCGTACAAATTAGATCTATTTTACAAAGCTACAATTTTACGGTACATCTGATATGTTACGAAGTATTTCACACCCCGAGTTCGACCACCCACCTCTTCGTATCCTGTGTGTACAGCTCTTATCAATGTCTGGACAAATTCGGTGATATTGAAACTGGACAATTAAACGTTTAAACAGAAATAAACCTTTGTAATTAGCTTTGAGGTAGGTTGTGACCTTTAAGCTAGAGAGAGTGACCAAAAAATGTCTCGGTATTGTTGTTTTGTTTATTGTTCAAAATCGCCACTTGTGTCCGACCATCGTCTGAGCGACAAGGCGAGAGACAGCCTCTGTTAAATGAATAATGACAAGATCGTCCTCGATAAAATAAAACTGTAGTGTCTTTTAATTGTAATGGGTGTCAAAAACAATCTTAAAACTCTGACACGACGCATGATGACATCGGCTGATATATCTTACGAATCGCATATGTTTTACGGAAGGTTGTGACGTTTAGGAGCACAATGACTGAAGACAAAATGCTCATGAAGTTTTAATGTAGCGACACATTCTCAGCAAATTGGTTAACAATGGAGGGTTAGAGGTGAGATCGTTACTGGAGATAGGGCCAACTGATTTATGGCATATGTTGATTTCACGGCGATCGATAAAATCGTCAATAATTTATTACCTGCTAGGTATTGCATCTTGTGTACAAACGCAGAGTAATCGACAACATTCTTCAGCGAGCTAATATTTGTTCTTGATAATAATGAGCCAATAATAATGATCGAAATAGTGAAGATACTTTCGCTGTATGAAACTGTGAAACTTTTACATTAAGCTGTTTCTGTTTTCCGCCAATATGCGATCCGGTTAAGATTTTTCCAACGTTAGTTTCGGTTATATTATCCTACCTATCGATGTACAATGTCTTTAAAATTAATTTAGTGTAGCGATAATCTTCTATAGCATCTGTAAATATTTTCCTTGTGAAGCATATTTTAGATTATTCACCTCATCTCCTTGACCTATTCGTCATACCATCGAGTAGGTATACGTAGTTATTATAAAATATGAAATATGTAGCTTAAACACGTAACAGAATGTCTATGGATACATCATACTAGAGGACAGTACATTCTATGTCCAGATCAGTATTGTCTATCACACGTACCAAGGAGATTGTCTGGAGCAGACAACGATATGAATATGTTAAAGAACCGCAAAAGGTAGATCTACATTCCAGGGACGGTCTTCATTTAAATATAATGTTAAAAAAAAGAAGAAAAAAAACCCCAATGTTGAGGTAGCTGTACATGTGCGATATTTTATAAAGAATCACTAATAGACTACATTTTATGATAAGTTTACACCTATCAGTTTTAAATTTTCTGCTGCGTTACATAATACATAGCATATATATATCGTTCAAATTGTGAAAATGTTAGTTTTCTTTAAGCATGAACTTGAATAAGTTTTTATGTTATGGAGATATAACACGAAAATCCGAGAATACTCTCATTAACCGCGAAGCGATTTACAATTGTATGGTGAGAGCACGCTCAGATTATTGTTTTAACTCTTTTAATTTATTCCAATCGATCTTTATATTGTATGATTTGAACTATTATATTTATATATAGGCTATCTCTTCAAAAGTCCAAATTCATCGAGGAACTCTGTTTCCCCTATGAAATCATTACGGCGTTTTGTAACCAATCATAAATAACGTTACAAACGGCAACGTCATGTTTTCTTCCATAGACTGATAAAATATTTTTATGCCAATGGAAGTGATCGTTATAATCCAGGTTGAATTCCAAGATAACGTAATAGATTATTTAGAAAACTTTACATATTAGTTACATTGTATGTGCTATCGTTATTGCTGACGATTGCCATATCATAATCGGTTAATTGTTTTAGTAACAATGAGGAATCTGGTCTTCTAATATTAATACAGCAGTTAATCTATATTCATGCTTTGTGTTGTCATACATTTTTCATCAGACTGGCATATGGTTTTAGTGTCTCAACAATAACAAAACAGGGGTAATTGATTTAAAGTCACGTATGGCACTCATTGTTTTGTTGTTTACTAGGGAAATGAAGGTAGCGTTCTCTATTATAGGAAAATGTCAAGGTGGATACCACGGTAGCGATTGGGCGGCTATCGGGTTTGTCAATGTCGTAAAAATTTTCTGCTACACGTTCGTGAACAATAAAATTACAATGTGGCTCAACATTAAAGTACAATTTTCTTCAGAAGTTTCCCTCAACAATAGATCGTAACAAAACGCGAATAGAAGATCCAGTTTCACTTCAAAATGAAAAAGGAAAGTTATGTCTAAATAAATATGGTCCTAAAATGAAATCTTTCCAAATTTTACGGTCAGAGGTAAATAGCACTGTAAAAATTCAACTTAGATGACCTACGAAAGTGTGAACAAAGATTTTTTTTATGATTATTGTGAAAGAGAAATATCTTAATTGATTGAATACGCGATTGGAGAGCTTAATGGACGGCGTTGTTGGTATGAAGTTTCAGTTTTAGCTGTACGGAAGTGCCTTTGGCCTTAGTATCGATTCTATTGATTTGTATTGTATGGGTGTGGTATAGGGTCTGGCGATTTATTGTGATATTGACAAGATAATCACCATTGTGACCTTTCAATACTGCAAGTTCAGCAATGTCTAGAACAGATTTACTCCCTAATTACATCAGTATCTCGTCATAATAACAAACGGCTCGAGGCAGTACATGTGTATTCGCCAGTATATGATATAACAGAAAGTGTTATGTTTTAAATGTTACAAACAAAGGTTCTGCCAGAGTTGAAGTTTCCATTGTCAACCTGATTTGGACTCTCTCGTATTTGTGAGTTTTCAAGACTGCTTAAAAAAGAGCAAATACAAATCTATAAAAATGTTTTGGATTGCCAATATCTACGATTCTTTTATATTAATACAATCTTTACTTTTGATATCTCAATTCTACTACTGACTAATCCATTTACACACACATAGAATTACAAATTCACTTTGTTTTTACTAATAGCAATCGTCATGTAATTGTACAGACATCTTTCTGAAACTACATATACATTCTTGACTTCTGTTTTGTGTTTAAAGTCAAACAACATGTCACATGGTGCTGTTCTCACCAGCTCGCCAAGGACACATGTTACAGTTAGAACAGTATGGCTGCAACACGTGTACAGTTCATTGTTTAAACCTATATCTGAAAAAAATTATTGGAAATATGACTTTCCATTTAAGCACCAGAAGGGACTAAAGCTACAATACACTTTCCATTGTTCTTAACCATATTCAACCGCGTAACCAACACAGTGGCCTATAGAAAGGTTGTTGAGACAAGAAACAAAATGAATAAGCTCATCTACCTCATTTTTGGAAGTTTGCTTATCATAATGGAGAAATAAAAACAATAGTTGTCTTTTATTAACATTTTGTTCGTTAACATGGAGCAATTTCAGACTAGTAAAATAACAGCAATGTTCTTAAAGCAGAAAGTCTATTGAAATGCTATGCATTGTCTCTACTCAGAAGCAAACGTTTAGATTGGACAATTACAACAAAAAGATCTTTACGGAATATCGTTTTCAATATGGCAGAAAATAACTGGGGGAAATCCGCATAAACCTGCAGTTCCGGCCATAAGGAAATCGATCATACGAGTTATTGATTGGCTAAATGTTTGTACACAATTTTGTTAAAATATTTGCTGCTGTCTTTTCACAACTGCACGACGACAGGGAATTCGATAACAATGCCAACGGTTCTACGAGGTTGTGATTGGTTAAATAAATACAATTCTTAGTCATTATTCCGCAATAATACCCACGGTCAGTATTCTGGTGTACATTGACATTCACTTTGTTAAATGAATCACGTGTGACAAATATGTGTTGATGTATTTCTTATAATGTGGACTACGAACACGTTTTCTGTGTATATGCATCTCCACGGACAGTTCCGATGATTACGATCGATTATGGTGTATGGTGATTGGTCAAATATTTGTTGACAAACAAATGCTTCTGTTGTCAGATTTCATTAGTTTATCCGATTGATAGGGAGATGAGAACTGTTCGTTTTTCGTCATGCTTATTGATTTAAGTTTAATCGACCTGACCGTCCAGTGTTTACAAAACTAATTGCTGAAATAACCTATTGAATTTCGATTCAAAAGACTACCGCTTCCGGTCTTTATCGCTTCACGCTCCGCGTGCGAATGTGAAATAACCACATTTGAATATTTTCTTAACGTGTAGCGACAAGATATCTCTAGCTATAACATCATGGTTTAATACCGGGACCATCACGTTATATTTATCATTACTTAACATACTCAATTATGAACATTTCCTTGGTTTAAGGACTGATCGGTGTCCTTTCCTTTCTTACAATTCCTGATGATTAGGTAAATTAAATGTAAAAGTTCATTTATTTATAGAAGATCCATATGCAAAATTTCAACGTTTCTGTGTAAATTCAGGGTTGAGTTTGCCATTGATAGCTTTTCTGCTGTTCACAAGGCTATATACAGTACAAGCCTGTAAATATTCATGTACTTAAAAATAATTAGACTTTCAATACTTCATGTATTATTGGCTTTGTCAATGACGTTAACAATACGGGAACAAGCAAACTGCGTTCTTAAAACTTCAGAATCTAATACAATATGACAGGCTTATCTGTGCAATAACTTTTCTTCAAATATATAAAACATTTTAGATTCTTTGTGTATACTTTAAAACATAGGGTCATAACGTACGTACCAACATTTCTTTCTCGATGAATTAGTATGCTTTAAAGATTCCGACAAAGATAGTATTGCCATAAGACAATAGCGGTGGATCTTATAAAAGGGTTACAGAAAATTAAATAAGAAAGCGTGCATAGTTATGGTTTAAGAAGACCAAGTATAGTTTTATTTTAATGGTAAATTTTGTACACCACAAAAGAGATAATAAAGAAAAAAAGACTCAACATAATGTCAGCAAAAGAAAATAGGACACGTTTTCATAGGAGCAACGAAGAGTGCAAAATGTTTGTGCAATTTCTAAAACTATTTTGTTGAATTATTTACATTAAAATGAAAATGCATTGATGGTGTGTGTTGTTATGATTTTTATCGATTATGCACTGTAGACTAAATGGTAAAATTGGAATACGCGCTAAAGTTACAAAATGAACAACAATGTCAATTTCTGAATGTAAACCAAAATATAAGTATGTACAATGTATAAGTGACCATTATTCTAACTATGCAATGATCTAGTTTAAAATGAATTTACGGCAACTGAAGGGACAGATTATATATTCGACAAATTTCCATTAAACTAACTGATATTGATGGGGTGTTTAAAATGTGTTTGTTTTGTGTCTCTAACAGCATGTTTCAGTGAGATAGCACTATAAAAAGGACAAGAGTTCCACTATCACAAGGAGACACAACACTAACATACTGCAGTCTCCGTAAAACATCAAGCACTTCAAGCACGCAACACATTGATATCGCATACAGAGTAGAACGTTCTCAATCAACCTTAGTTGTTAATTGAACATAAAAACTACTTTAAAAATACAACCAAGCAACACATAAAATCCACCATGTATTTGTTATTTATAATTTATTCACATATAAGGACTTCATTTTATCACTCATTACGGTATTGAAAACAAGTTAAGATTCGCACGATTCTAAACACATTAAACATCTGATAGAGGAGGATTATGTTTATATCAAGAGCTGAAAGTGACGTCCTTTTATCTCAAGCAACTGTAAAGATGCACATGTTTTCCCGAAGTTGTCTAGCTCTAAAGACTGATCTATAATAAAACTCTTCAGAGGAGAAAGGTGATACTCTGGTTTGAGAAAGGGTCTGCTGAGTAGTTTAGTGTTCCAGATGGCCTCTGGTGAGAGTTTACGTCTTGAAATGGTTAAAGATGACCATTAAAATTCCTGTTGTTTTTGTTCGGTCGACTTTGGGTCATGATAACCGAGAATCTTATCTTATTGTACATTTTGTCACGTAATTCGTCATCACATACTGCCATCCTGGGTTCATGTCCCTCATGTAAGAATGTAGACATGACAAACGTAAACTTTCCAAGTTGCAGTGGTTTTAAGAGCAATTGTTATTTCGTATAATGGAATATAGTAAATAGCATTGTATGCCTTAAATTTTACATCTGGCTGTAACATAAAACTTTCTTTACTAGTCGTAAATTCTATCCATCCCATATCTGATAGATTAAAGACCAAAATTATATTTTTTATGTAAACTAAAGAGAGGTCGAAATATGACATGAATTCACTGTAACCTCATCAAGCATGTGAATGTGTCGGAGCTATTTATAACTACTTGTAATTTAATAAAACTGTAATCCGAAATAGGATTGGCAGTTATTATCTAACTTTGGACAGCTGTGGTGAACATGGCGTTTATAATTACTGGTAATGTAGAATATGTTACGACCGAGTTACGTTACAAACGGACATAATTAATATATCCAATCTTCCCAACAGATTAGAGCAAGAACTTAACTCACATTTTATGTCGTTTGTTCGGTCTGATTTTAATCTCTATAAACAAATAATGAAAAATATCATTTTACAGTTTGTTGATATTGTTTCTATATGTTAACGATACAGATATGTGTCTTCAGCATGATGATGTCAAGCCTATACCGATTAGAGGCGATTTAATCGGAGGTTTGCAACACTTTCACTTTGCCTGGAGTACTTTGGAGAAGGGATTTCGATAATAGGGGCGACATATTGTTAAACGAAAATGATACTTATCGCAGAAAACAGTGCTCACTTTGTTATCCAAATTAAGATTTTATCTTTTTCACGTCGATTTTGACGGTCGTATTTAAGAGATTTTAGATCGTTACGACCGACCCTGCAGTAGTACGAGAACACAAATACAATAACTTACTTGAGTGATATCACTTATGTGTGACCATAATGTAAGACTTATCTGGTAACATGGTGACGCCGCAGATCATACATCATAATCTTTTAAGGAACAGCACTCCCCTGCGTCCATTGTAAGTCGCAATGTGACGTCTACAATTTCAAAGTTCGATTTTGTATGATATTATAAAATCTTGCGTTGGCCTTTACGAAGATTATTTTGTCTAAATTTAGGGTATTTTAGATCCTTTAATCCTTTTGTACAATTCATATCAGCTTGACGTCAACGTTCCCGTAATCGTAAATATGGAACGTTATCTTTGATATTATACATATATCGCTGTATGATTGTATAAATCCTATCGATCTACCGAACAGCGGGATGTGTCGTCGCGTGCCTGTCGCGTGCCTAATGATGGTAACACTTCCTAATCAGGGATTTATCTCGATATAGGTGAACCTTTCATCCCAAGGTCTACCTTTAATTACACATTGATCACCATAAGTATGACAAAACGTAACGTTAATTACGTAATTCACTGTTTTTAACAAAGATCATCTTGTTTGAAGATAAGATAAATGACACCATCCAACGCCTTTGAGATAAGTTAGCGGCAATAATCTTTATCGATATTAACTCAGCTCGTCATATTTGGTCAAATTAGAATAAAAAAAGTTCATAATTTTTTGTTTATTTTCAGCCTTTGATCCTTTTTTTAACAACCCTGATATTTTGTAAGTCTGTTACACGTCCAAACACAAATTCTAATCAATTTTACTTCTCATGAAGGAAGTGTCGTTGCTAGAGGCACTGGTCGTTAAATTACGTCTTTTAAAACATTTCCTAACAGAGCCAGAAGCAAGATACGGGATTAGAGTTTTCTTGGGTTTGTAGATAGAGTTCTTTGATAGAATAATATTACGAAAGATCTATTCAGTTACAAAGAGGTTTTATTATACGTAACTTTGATGTTCAATTTTAATCACCTTTAAATTGTCTCCAAATTCTTTGAAGATTTCTGTCCGGCTGTATTTAAGATTTTAAAGTATTGTTACAGTACCTTATATATTCTGGTCATTAAAATACAGGCGACTAGAACTCTATTACATTAATCAATGGCGGTCATTGGAGAACTCTTGAGAAGTTGGTAATATTGCATCAGTGTATACAAGCAGCATTCGCCAAAGCTATGGGCGATTTGGTCAATTAAATATAATGTTTTCTGTAAATTTTATGACAGCGACATGATGGTTGCCTTTGAAGATAACGACCATATTTTATTGAATAAGTTCATATTAATGTTTTTTTTTATTATGACCCGCACGTGGATATAAGTAAAAAGCCAGTACACATTTACCATCTATAGCGGTATACCTTTTATACTATTAGATGCACTTAAAAGGAAAGTAAGATCTGAAAGGGTCGTTTAGTGTATGTCAGAACGATTTCTTTTAATGGATATATTACATGTGTAACTGCACCAGGAGACATATTTTCTGCATTCCGGGAATATTTTCAGGGATGCATCACCAATATGACACAATTATATGCATTGATATCTACATTCGCTAGATTTCGATTTACACTAAATAACCTGGATTCGGTAGGTACAGTACATGACGTCCCATGTCCAGTATAAACATTTAAGGATGAGGAGAATTAGATAGAGTTCACGAAGACAATCTTCCAACCTTTTTCCAGTACTACATAATTGTTATATATACCGGCAATATTTCTAACACGTGAAATTCACTTGAATATTTTCCCTCGCGTTAATCTGACATGAAATTCACTTTTCTGTGTAGCATCGTTATTATATTGATTGCCTAATCTAACAGAAACTTAGCCTAAGCAAACCGCATGTACAATTTAAACATATATAATTTTAACAGCGATACTCTACAGCTTACATGTTTTAGTTTACCGAAATATGATCAAATTCTATTAAACAAAAATATTCATATGCAAGAAATTAGACCACGTTACGTAAATAACCAAATTATGGGAACCACATGTTTATACCCAGATATTTTTATGCTATTTATTATATAATTTACAAGCAGCAAGTGAATGTTGGACTATAATTTAACCCATCAGTCGTAAAAATTCTTAAAAACACATGCTAAACACATGCACATGATGGTTTCACTTCAAATATAGGGATAGTGCGCGGTGGCTGAGTGGTTAAAGTGTTCCGACGTGGCCCCTTTTGACGAAACCCCCCCCCCCCCCGCCGTGGCCCCTTTTGACGAAACCCCCCCCCCCCCAAAAAAAAAACCAAAAACCAACCATATTACTGTAAACCCACCTCGGGGTCGTGAGGTCGAATCCCATCTTTGAGGTAGTTGCCTGGTACTGACCAGTGGTCGATGTTTCTTCTCCGGGTACTTCGACTTTCCCCCAACATCTAATATAAGCGTTGTATATTCTTAAATGACCCTGACTGTTGTACTACACCAAACTTCCAACATGTACACTGATGTACCGATTTACCAGTAGATATACTGAGTAATATATAACGGCGTTTATGATAACTCGCGGATGTTGCTGATCACAAATGCGAGATTTTTGTATCATGTTTATGTAAATAAGAGCCAATTATTAAAATTTATTGCGCCTACCACCATCCATGACACAATTACTCTCTGTGTGGGCACACTTCAAAGGTATAGTGATGACCACGATAGTGTTTGTATTATATGAGGCCAATTCCCGAATTGTCTCTCTAACTCACTTCTCGTTTATCAAATACATGTAACTCATTTTATATTTCAAGGCAATATTTCCGGTGAATGAATTATTTTAAATACGAAAATATTTTAAGGATTCGCATGGGGATTTACAAAACAGCAATGACTGGTAGAAGGGAATTAGATAAGATATCCGATATAACATTATTACACACCATTTTGAAATTAAGTTCTGCCATACACACAGATGATTCTACGATATATCTTCCCAATGCTATATAGTCAACCCAGTTAGTGGAGATTATCATACACCATAAGTGTTTCCTTTTTTGATATTGGTATGAATGAACAATTTGTATATTGGGGAAATCTTTTGTCCTTTTTCGTTACGAAAGAACAAAGGCTTTGTCATGTTTTATTACAATCTGTCAGAATGACTATCAACTGTATTGTTTTCGAGCTTCCCTTTGTTATAGTGCATGAAAAATACCATATATATACGGATTTTAAATGCAGCCCAATCTACACACTTAAAATGAACCACTCTTAATAATTCAAAATCTGTTGTTGTCCAGTTTGTCGCTCGATTTGTTGAGTACCAGTCTGAACGAAGGAAATCAATTCAAATGTTGACAAAGTGCTACAATGGGTGTATACAGAACCAATGCTCCATTGTAGGTTGAGAGTGAACAATAGAAATAATAGCAATGAAATTCTAGTTTCCTCTACTATAAAATGTATCGTATAGAACCAGTGACAACACATTTAGAGCACCGCCCGACAATTGTCCGCCTCATTGGTGTCTACATTGTAACACAGATATGTACCGTTAGTTTGTTGTTGGATTATAATTAAATGTATGTTTTACTAGACTTTTTTAGTGCACACAAAATCATACCTGTACCTGTGTGTTTTGTAAATTAACTAAATGCATTCTTCCTATTCTATTCGTTAGCCACAAATGTGAAACAGAAAGTTGAGTAGTATTTGAGTTTGCTATAATAAAAGAAGTAACATGAATTATATATTAAAAAGTATGCTATTTGTCATATTACAAACAAACTGCGATAAAATAACATCGATAAATTTTCTTCTGGTGCCTGTAACATATCTATGTGTCTTGAAAAGAACAAAGGTTCGACAAAAACTAAAATGAAAACTGTAAACATCATCGTATGTTTATCGCATACGTCACTAACGGTAATTTTACCTCAGTTGAACGGTTAATCAGTAAAACATAGTACACAACCATATGGAACGTTATGTTAAGCTTTAGAGCCGCGTTTTGATTTCAAACTGTGATGTGTATGTTTGAGCCTTACCACCGAACTTGTAATGTTATTTAAACTAGGGAAAGCCTCTTACCTAAATCTTGTCTGGATAGTGAGAATGTAGACATTGTGTAATTCTACCAACATTTTGTTTATGTATGTTTCCTTACATGATGTAAATAATACACAGAAAATCCACGGGGTTTAACCATTTTGAGGCATCACAACAATGCTTATAGCCCTATCGTTTGTTTTATTGCAATTCTAATACAGAAGTAGGCTTCTGTAATGTCATGCCGTGACATCTTCGAATTTAAGGGGTTACAATCATTGTCGTTATATCCACCCCTGGACTACGCCATAGCAAAACTGAAAGGCTAGTTGGGTTCTTTGATGTGCACCAAACGAATCGTATAACGGTATATTGTATGACTTTGTAATTGGACGTCGTTCTCTGTAATATCTAACGGAAGACTTTGTAGTATGATTGGTCAGGTTTTTCCCCGAAATGCCTTCACATTCACTATAATAAAGTCCAGGGATGAATATAACGAGAGTGATAATAACCCCTCGGATACCGAGGATGATGCCATGGTCACATATTACATACATGTATACGAAATGTTAGTAAGTCATATCATATGTTACTCCTTAACTGAATTGTCGATGGAGTTGCACCTATTAGAATTTTGAGCATCACCATTTTCATATAGATGTAGGCTTTAATGAAGGTTGTAGTTATAAATTAGGTACATTTGGTATGGTCTGAAGTGAGCTGTTGAGCCATATGATGAACAATATTCTTTGACTTCGATAGAATATACTAGTACTGAATGTATATACAATGCTCATTTTCCCGTCACATTGGCAAACTCAATGCTAATTGCACTTTATGTGTTAAATTCTTTTAAATACACGAACTTATTGAAATGGTGCCACGAAAAACACTGCAGTACGTACTCACAATTATCATTGACACATATTACTTTACAATGTAGGTAAAAATGACAAATATTTTAATTAACATCAGTGTAAAATGTACATCAATTTGTAATGAACATCAGGCTTATCATGTTTGAAACCATTAGGATAAATTATTTACATAAACTTCATTTTAAAAACTTTGTTTTCAATAAAAGAAATCAGCCAGACCTACCCAAATAGTTAGTAGGTTTTCACTTATATCTAAGGAAAACCAGTACGTGTACTGAACGGAACTTTAAATTTAATATTAGAATTGCTATCAGAGAGAGCACCACGACCAATCATGCAGAGGTCGTGCACATGAATTGCATTGTCTCTAGAGACGTGCCCGTTTTACGGCGAGCCGTATCGACAGTTAAATACAATGCAGATGTTACAGCTGATGATGTGATCATAGTCAGTCATGCCTCATCAAACCGTACAATATGGCGGCGTGTGACAACACCATTGGCTTGTTATACTTAACCGATAGGTCTTCAATATTATGTTGACTACCTTACAAATGTTTGGTACAAAAAGTAAAGCCGGTACTGTTATTTCATTAAAACATGTAATTATTTTGTATTGAACATGTTTCTTTAAAAATCATATAGCAATACTGGCTTGCTATAGTTTACCGATAGTTCTTCAATATAGTCTTCGATATTGTGTTTACTGCCTTACAAATCTTTGTTACAAAAATTTAAACCAGCACTGTTATTTCATTACAATATATACATGTAGTTATCCTGTATGGAACATGCCATTAATCTTAAAATGCCGTTAAATGTACTATACTTTATACAACATATAACAAATCTTTGACCTTGATAATGCACGGCGTATCAATAAATACAATAATGTTCACTGAATGATGTTATATGACTTAAATCAAGAGTACAAAAGGATCCGACACACATGTTACATGTAATTATATATCTAACGAATTTCTACTGTCACTGATAAAATGGACAAGGTTTTCAAGTATTGCACAGAGACATAAGACGAACATACCGCAGCCGCCCAACATTCAGACACACAACACATTGTATACAGCGAAAACCGTCCTTAAATAGATGTTGTAAGGACATAGATATACTAACAAACGATTAACGCTTTTGTGACGAAAATGTGTTTGTTTCTATTAACATTCAAAGCAGCTACAGTGTATAGCCGACCGCACACCCCTCCCCAACAAAAAAGGAAGGAAACACAGAAAACTCTTTATAACAAAGTAAACACCATATTGAAGAGTGTTAAAGATGTATTTTTATGAAAGTAGCTTTCAACTCAACTGAATTCAATGTAAATACAGAATATGTTCTAAGTTATCGTTAACACTATATGATACACCTAAAATGATTTTAGTTTCTATCTTTAACACTTTCTGTGTCATTGTATGCCTTTGTTAAGCCCTATGATCATTGTTAGGGATGAACATGGACAGTAATAAATATTGGATCAATCAATCAGACAATGAAATAAAATAGAGTTATCAATTACACCATACATTTTGAACCAATTCCCCGGTAGATTATACAACCTAGTAAAGGAAAGGCTCTACAACTACACTGTCGGATACATTGCCATGTAATGGGACTAGTTCACGAACCAAATGATACCCGATAACGTTTGTACGGGACTAGTGTCTCCAGTGGTGATGGAAGGTAACTATTTTAAATCTTCCCACTAAAATGACATAAGGACGGGAAATAAAAATCTTTTAAGATAATTCCATCACCAATACATACAGTAGTCCCGCACAAACGTTATCGGGTATCACGTGGTACGTGAATTATTACCATTGAATATGTAAGTCTGTATCCTGGCGAAGATTAAATTTTATGATGCAAATAAAACATGCATTTGCAGTTTCATAAATGTTACACTGTTTTCAATTTGTTTCGAATTCTTAGGTTTCAAAACACTAGTTTGCTAAAATCAGTGTTAGTTGTTCTTAAGTATTAATTTTAATGAATTTTTCGTATCTTTTCAGAGTAACGATACAACAAAATGGCAAACACTATGTCCCATGTCTACATTATTTTGGTCCTGACTTTTATTTGTTCTGCGCATGCGGACTGTGTTTTTCCATACATCTTCCGGGATATACAATGGCACACCAGGGTAACAGTGAGTACACCAGAGAGGACAAACGTCCTCTTCACAAACACCGAAGTGACATTCACCCGGCAACAGTTACCAAGCGAATACATCACCGAACGAACTGTGTATAAATGTGAAGAAGTAGCAGATATGAACAAATTCATTTTGAAATATTTCGTCGATGACGACACGATGCAGTTTAAGTGTTTAGAAATCCTCGAGCGAAGCAAGTCTATCTTGCAGTTTCGACAGTCTGCTGGTCAGTCGACCAAATCGCCGTCACTGTGTAATGAGAATAACCTCGTTTTGGACCCATGGATAGTGATATCATACACCAATCTAATGTCGGATTTCGCGCCATGCCCATTAAATGCTGGCTACAACATGAAAATTGTCGATCGAGCCGGGAATGACCATGGGTGTAACTTCATGGACCTTCCAATGCGATTCGAAAGTGATTGTTTGGGAGGAGAAGGGATGGTATTTGATTTTAGGAAACATGAATGTACTAGTTTTCTATCCACTGAAATCTTACAGAAAACCATCTGCGTTACACACTGGGTACAGGGCAACTATCTGTTTGTGGTGGTTCGAAAAGACGAAACCGGAAATATATGGTGTCTGCGGTTTCCTCGTCGAAGGATAGGGAAAAATTTCAAAGTGGAACTTTTCACTGATCTGATATGCCCGGAAGATGCGCCTTCAAATCACAATGTTCAGTTCTTTACTCTTTATCTTGAAAAAGTAGTCCAGATGGAGCTATGTGGGGATGAATACTCTCAATGCTCACGTAAACCATGTATGTCTTACATCCGGGACCAGTGTCACAAATCATGTGGAAAATGTAAGGTAGATGAACCGTTACCGATTTGTTCGTTTCCGAGACGATTTAGAGGCGAATGGTATCTTGGAGCATCACGACCAGAACATATCAACATCTCTGAATCGGTTATGCAAATTGGATCTATTGGCCATTTCAAATGCGTAGCGTTTCCAGATTCGCCTCCTTCAAAAGAACGGGTATATACGACGGTATCACAGTTTGAAAACGGTTGTCGTCCGCGGTATACCTGTCTGGATTTAAAACGTGTAAGTCCATCAGTGATTGGCTTTTCAATAAGTCAAAGTTTTGTTTGGCCTCTCAACGATGACACTCCTGGAAAATCAATCTGCAGCCCCGAAAGGTTTGAACCTGACGACGAACCTATTGGTGATCGATACCGATCGTCACCAAACGCAATAAAACCGATACTCCCGGTCTCTCGGACGCTTATGCCTACGTCATGTCATCTAAAATCTGTACATAGTTACCTTGCGCGGATTCAAGGCTCCACTATGTGTAGAGGGCAGATGTATCAGGACTGTAAAAATTCATCATTGATTCGAATGGAATTCAATAGGTGTCGTAATCAACAAGAAGCATTGAATTTCATGTGTGTTGCATCTTTCAAAGGTCGATATTGGGAGAAACTACTTATCCTTGTAAACCTGGATAATCTTTACGATTCAAAGTGTCTGGCGTTTACGTCACTGAAGCCGTCTGAGGCCCTGGTCTTACAATCCAGTCAGTGTGATATGTACGCATGGTCGTACTACGACGCCTCAATACGCTCGGCGTACATGCATTTACAGCTTAATCCACAAGAGGAAACCTGTAAGGACATCCCCTTTCCTACCACAACAGTGCCTCCAGCAATATCAGAGGCAAATAAAATGTTAGAGGCGTCGTCCCTACCTGGGGAGGACTTACCAAAACCTTCCTTAATGAGGGATGGTATTCCAACTCCAACATATAACATACACGATAAAACGGATGATTCAAAAACGAAAAATTCCGGAAATTTGAATAAAGGGGAAGTAATTAGTGATGAACATAATAGCGCGTCATCTCATTCAGTACCATTTGTATCATTATTTATTACTCTTTTGTATTTATCATGGTATTTCAAATGACAATTCCCATATATTTTGTGTGAATAAAAATTATAATGATACATGTATTTTAATATCAAGTAAATCCAATTGAATGCACTTTCAGATATACATTTTATATGATAAAATGCACGACTTTCAATAATTTATTCATCGCCATAATAAGATTTAATTATGATGTTGCTTAGCAACACATTATATTATTATTTAATTTCAGAAATAGTTATATATTTCTATAGGTGGTATCTAGTTATCATATAATTACTTTTACTTTTACATTTATTAAAAGAACATGTTTCTTTATGAATGTTTATAGATGGATTGTAAAATAATATCTTGTTTTTGGTTAAAATATTTGCCATGAACATTTTGTTATTTTGTATGTATATTTTATAGAAATGTAAGTACCGTTTTATTCTGAAAAATGCATAGGTATTTGTGTGCAAGCTGTAGAATGTAATATCGGGTTTTATTTTCAATTTTTTTTCTTTTGACATGGACAAACTTCATTTTTTCTGATGAAAATTGTCTGTTTGTGCACGATACTGTAATCAAAATGTCGCTTGCGTCTGTTTCCATGGAGATCAACCTGTAAATCGTCATATGATACTAGTTACTTCCTGTTTTGGTTTAAATAGATTTGATAGTGTAATCAAAACGTCGTCTTTTTTGGTTTACAAGGCAATCGATATGAAGTCTCGTGTATGACGAGATTTGTCCGTTTCCTGTTCATTGCAACTTGAGACGTTTAACTCCCTAGTTACACGCCTCCATACCGGAAGTAGATTTTTGTTGTGGCTGCAATAATCACTTGATCATTGACAGGTTTAGAAAAATAATTATGAAAAGATCATGTCTATTTATATGAAGGCAATATTTCAATGTTTGTTTTGTGTATTTTCAAACCAACGACATTTTTAAAAAGAATGAGTGTCTATACACATGTATATGTACATATACATTGATAATGTTTTGTCAAACTTAAACTTCAAAGCTAAGCTAAGCCAAAATGTATATTAATGATTGTAAAACTTCGTAATGTATTTAAAAGGTATCATTCAATTTCAGTTTCATCGATATACCTTTAGAATATTCTTATTAGTTAAGACAGTTGTATTATGTATTATAAATAATTTCACTATTTTGTCTACTACCAATACTTCTTAAAAAACATATTTTCAGGAAAAACGTTTCATTCTTCTAATTTTCAGAATTTTTTCTCCATCACCCTTAGATATTATTTAGATGATTGGAATATGCTTTCTGCGATATGACTTAAATCATTAGGCTTATTATCATTCGTGAACACTCTGAATCTAGATTCTTGTCATATTAATGGATGGTACAAGAAAACGTCATCAGATTTCCATGTTTTTCCTCACTTCTGAAATATAACATTATGAAACATTGTCTAGTCAATCTGAAGCCATTATGTTTTCCTAATACACTGCTGGTAAATTGTCGACACTACTCACACTCCAAATGTTCATTGCTATCGAAAGAGAATATCAAGATAATGTTGTGAATCCCAGCAGCTCTTTGATACCATGTTATGGTCTTGAGTATCGGGGCATTGTTAGTCTAATGGAAGCAGAACTTGTGTGGTTTCTGTTGGACAATGGGCAGTGCCAAGTGAAAGCCAGGTCAGACCAGATCACAGAACGCCTCTGATATCGATCGCTTCTCTGTTACGAAGAAAAGGCAAAGGGGTTATGTTTCATATTGGGTTGCAGACATTATGGTACATTACTAACGCCATGGGGATTTTTTTTTTTTTGAATATGAACGCGTGTAATGGAATAAAAATTGTCAAAATCCCTTGCCATTGATGAAGTAGATAAAACATACCGATACCTACTACAGTCTATAGGAAACTGCTATGATACCGAGGCCTTTCGCATTTCTGTATTGTTTTGTTTTGTTAGGTAATGTTACATAGTATCTTTCTCTATATACTTGCATATGGTGTATAGTACCTAACATTGAAATTATCTTAATGTTCTTTACACAACAGCACAACATGACTCATTTTGAGTTTTAGTAAGCACAGCCTTTGATTTATGTACTTGCTCTATAAAATGAATATTAATTGAAAACGGAATTAATTCGTTTTTTAATGTCAGCAAAAGTGTAACTTTTTGATATAATATGCATTTTTGTAGCTACATTAATTTGTGTACATTGTATATGCCTGAGTAGTCCTTATCATTCTGCTGGTCTCTTAGTCTTTTAATCAAGACATTGCACTGGCAGCGTCTTGTTAGATGCTTTGTGTAGGACGTGAGCCAATCGGCTAAATGCCTATATAATAGGGCAATAAAACGACATATTGAATTTATGCCAGATAAGTCATCCATTTAAAATTATTATAAGCTAAACATGAAATCGGTTATATTTATAAAATAACTATTTGTGATTATACCGACATTATTCGTTGCCATTGGATACGAACATTTAACGTCTGCTCAACTACAAATACAGTATCTATTTTGATCGAAATGATAGAGACATTGTCACCCAATTTATACCACTACACACCGGAGAAGATTAAGACACAGTGACAGGAAATGGGCGGAGGTTTAATCTTGTCGTCAATTCCCGTCACACGTGGGAGCACAAAGACTAATTTCCGGATGTGCTTAACGGTATTTCGGTTTCGGAGATTATCATGTGACCATCGTGTCTGATTTCTAATGCAATGTAATTGGAATTGCATGCCAAGGGGGATTTTTTTTTCAATTTTATTTTTAGATTCTTTTAGTCAAAAATATTTGTAACGAAATATCTTTATTCACTTTGTCTTACTCGTCAGTTTCCTGTGCATCAGATAAAATAGTTGTGTTGTAAACGTTGTATTGATGCATTTTTTGCGCCAACAGTTTTAAGGGGGGAGATAATTGATCGATTAAAGTATAACATTATAAGTCCTTCTGTGAGTGTTTTGAAACGGTAAAATAACAATGACCTGAATCATAAGACATGATGTATGCTTTAAGATTTTTTGACATAATTGATCTATTCTTAACACTTTAATTTATATCTCTCTTTCTATATCAATACAATGCTATTTCTGACAATGTTATAGTCATACACCAGATAATCATTAGGTAATTGACATGACGTTCTGATATTATCAGGTATTTCTCGTGTAATTGCCCTGCAAACGTAATTAAATCATCACAAATGCAGACATGTACTAAACAACCCGTGTAAGGATTTACCTGAGAGCAGTTTAAATTTTTTTTTAATCACGATTTCAAACGTAACAAAAACAAAACAAAAACCGAACGAATGAACGACTGAGAGAAATTTTGGCAGTAAA
Organism: Argopecten irradians; assembly: GCF_041381155.1. NCBI lineage: Eukaryota > Metazoa > Mollusca > Bivalvia > Pectinida > Pectinidae > Argopecten > Argopecten irradians. The sequence continues at coordinate 24,772,624 of NC_091142.1, read as the reverse complement.
TTATGCTGAAGATATCGATTTGATCAATTTGTTTTGGTGATTAAACAACATGTGTAAATTGGTTAGTATATCGACCAATCAATAACAAAAAAGTACAAAAATGGAAATGTTGTTACAGTACTTAGAATTTTCAATCACTCAATATGCTACACCACCAGAGAAACATAGCCTTCTATCTTGTAAAATAACCCAGAAAATGTAGGATGTTTGTGTTTTTTGTACACGGCATGTAAGACGGTGTAGGCATACTCCACCCGTGTTTTATATACGCTTTGCGTTCTCACATTTGTGTTAATGAACAATAAAAGATCCCACTATGTAGTACAATGACAAAAATTGATTGATTAATCAATTGAATTATTTGATGTATTCAAAATAGGCTTGATCATATGTGTAATCTACAGTGCCTCACAATTTTATATGTATCATTATTCATATAAAACTCACAAAAAATCAACTTATATTATTTTTGATTTCCAGACTTCCATTGATTGGCCATATAGCGTGTTTATTCCCGCCGAAAACAAGTGTAACAATTCCATAATTATTTTTGTAATATATATTATAATGAGAGTGCAATAGTGTTTATATGTATGTAAGGTTGCAGTTCCATGCGTCATTTCGTTGCATGTGAATTTACTCTTTGGTATCAACTGATAACTGAGCTCTGTAGTGTTTTCTAGACATATCTCGATATGGTATAGAACTTTTGTTTTAACTTTTTAATTTTCATTACTAGAATTTCATAGCCTGAAATCCTGTTTTCATGATGATAAACACATAAACTATTCCCGTTTATGATGAATAAAAGAGTATATGTATTATTTTTATGTAATGCATTTATATTAAGTTTATTTAGAATAAATCAAAATTTGATACATAATGAAAAGATAACATCTGCACACATTTTTATATGGATATTTATATGTGTAATATATTATTTAAGGGGGTATGCTACAATATTATGTTATTACTCCTTTTTGTCAAAAAAAAAAAATCATTAATAACACCTTTGTTGTCCGAAGGAGAACAGCAGGGCATCCATAATACTCCAAGGTTTACTATCACTGTCATTATATCCAACCCTAGAACATGTCATAGCAAAAGTAATGGTAGTTTAGGAGAAAAACAAACTTCTGGCCAATTACAGGCTTGCAGAGACTTTTTTGAAGACTACAGAGACAGTTAAGCCCTACTTTAAAGCCACGCAGTGTAGCATTATTAGATTACCGTTTCATCTCTTGTTGCACACAGAGCATTCAGTTTTGCTAAGACATAGCCCGGGGGTGGATATGACGACAGTGATAGTAACCCATAGACCATGGAGGATGAATGTAGATCAAATATGAATATGATTAATATAGGAAAGTGTGTGAGATGTTATTTATTGTTTTAATCCGTTTTTTGTACACGATGTGTATGTATAGGCCTAGAGCTTTATTTATTGTTCAGCAGGTTATCGTCATAAGTTGAATGTCTACGATAAATGGAAGTGACAAGTGCTAATAAAGTGTATGCAATGTTTAACTTATATTTGTGTGAATGTTGTTGTTTTTGAAGTACGGTCAAACCTGTCTATAAAGACCACCTAAGCGACAGATAAAAATGTCTTTATAGCCAGGTGGTCTTTATGCACAGACTGAATTGCATCAAAATTGGTTACTTGGAACTCTGGAAAAGTTGCCTTACTAAACATGTGGTCTTTTGATGTGACTATAATGATAAAGTATATGATTTTATTAATTTTAGTTTTATTAGTCATCACTGATTCCCCAAACTCTGGGTGTTCCTTTGACTGGGCTGAAATTACAAAACAGATTTTTTTTCTTTTTATATATATCATATTAAGATATTCGTAATCGATATGGTTAATCATGTGAATCAAACTAGAATCTATATCAGTTGATAAAGGGGAAATATAAACAAACATTATCGATACCGACATTAAAGCAAATTCTGACGCGTTACTGAAAAAAACTGCCTAACAAAGTCAACCATTTAAACAGTTTATTTTGTAATAAGCCTTACAAAACATAAACCTAGGTGCTTTGAAATAGTGAACGATCATTGCTTTATCGACGGCATTTGCATAATTGTAATTTCAAAGAACAGTCAGGTGGCTACATTGGGGCAATCATGTACATTAGAACACATAGAACACTTTTTATTACATAACTGGCCTATTCAGCCATGTAATACGGCCATATCATAAATATCGTAAGACACGCGTTTAAAAATTTGAGCCTGATTTCGCCAGAAACAAAATTGAAAGTTTTGCCTATATTTCTATAAATAGTAGTTATGTGATTAATGTAATCTTACACTCCTGACAATGAAATTTATGAAACTGGTTAAAGAATTTGATATGCCACTCGTCTAAAGGTTCATAACATATCAAATTATTGAACTCGTTTAATATATTTCATATTACATAGCCATTCTTGTAAGGTGCTTTATCTAAAACTTATTCATCAGACGAAATAAAGTAGTTGCTATAGTGTTCCTCACTTGAACGTCTTCAATGTGCACGTTTTTAATATATACGTTAATGGTCAGATAAAACAAACACCCCGATGATTAATACGAGGAAAAACAAAGAACTGTTGTTGTGGTCATTTTGGAACAGCTTATCATTGGTGCGGACAAAGTAGTCGTCAATCAAATGATCAAGAGAAGAATTAGACAAAGGCCGAAGTCGTGTCTTATCACCGTACATAGGTGGCACCATTGAAATGGAACATCAATTTTTATCATCATTTGGGCGATTCCGACATTGCGTCCATTAGAGATAATATCAGCAGCAAAGGTTCGTGTGAAAGGTTAGGGTGATGCTAAGCAACATCTCATTGCTAACTTCGACAGAGACAGGTGAAAACAACCAAAGAAATATGTCGACAGAACAGAACGCCTTCAATCAAAACTGCTAAATGATACCATGCCATGCTTTGCCGTAAAATAATGACAGTGCCTTGGGTCTCGCCTCTTTAAACATCGAACATCGCCTAGCAACCAGAGGGATGTTGATTGCATCTCAGCTGAATGACACCTGCTACAGGGTAACCGTCAATGTGATAAATTCAATATAGTTCCAGAAATATCACAATATCATTTATATAAAACCTTCTCACAGATCGTTTAGACATAGAACATGGAGTCAGTAGATTTGTTTCTGGTATTCTCTGATCTTTGTAAGGGTAAGCTACACCTGTATATACATTGATTTATTTTTTTAATTTTTGTCAATAGCAAAAAAAAAAAAAAAAGAAAACAAAAGACAATACAACATCTAGTGAATGGCGTTACATCTTACATTTGTAAACGTATTTTTGTTCTACATGAACTAACATATAAATGATTATCTTACATGCGAGACGTTCTTTTGATCCCATATAACTCCCGATCTCACGAAAACCCTAGATTTTGTTCAAAGTGATTTTACACTTTTTCATAAATACTATGGGTTAATAATCCATGTATATTTAAACTTCAGATCACGCCCGTTTCGAATAATTGGATGCAAGAAAAACTATGCTTTCGTATTAATGATATTACCATGGCAACCGTAATACCGGACAGTGTAAAGTTGCTTACATACGAGAACGTGAAAATAGATCAGCTGGAAATGGCAGTGGGGTCAATATAAATGCCGACCCGAAAATGCGTCTATTTCAAACAGATTTTATTCAACCTAAAATATTAATTGAATTTTGATAAGAGATATATCATAGCTGTATGGTTAATGTTGCTATTTTTCTTAATGCATATCACATAAAATAATGGTTATCTATGAACCTTTTTTTTCATAAAAGAAAGCCAGAGGTCCCGGAGGAAAATACCAATGCACAGCTGGTTTATGGCAGCTCACCAGTAGAATGGCATTCATAGTAATACGTATTCAACGCGCAATGAAAAATGAAACAGATGATAACAAACGTAAGAAATGATTGAATGTTGTTTTAGGTTCAAGATAATTTTTGATTTCAATAAATGGATTTGGCATCAATGCAAGATAATATCCGATGTAAAAGACTAAACAATTTGATTACTTAATTCAAATTCCAAAGTACTTCTACAACAGTATAGATGTAATGTAGTATTGTCGTGTCTTATGTGTTAAGCAGACTATAACTAGGCATGAAATTGCATGAGTAGAAATCTCATTTAATAAGCTTGAACATTAAAGACTGTATCACAAGTATCATTTGATGCAAGATTGCGGACATTAAGTCTTGTTTCTCACTTACGATTTGTTCATATGTTTAATGACAGCCGACAATGCACCTGGTGATTGGATAGCTGACCTTGAAATCTGTTTATCAATTATCGTCGTGTTTTGTAACCAAACTAAAAATATAATTCTACATCACATGAGAGTAAAATCTAATTACAGACTCCTGATAAAACATTGCCTGAATATAAAAGAAATATAATTATACTGAAAGCATTTTTTTCTGGAGGTATTGTAATAATTTTACGCTAATAAGCTAAACGAAGATCAAAACAGCAACATTAAACACTAGACTGGATTATAAAACAGTCTTAGACTTATGTTTTTGCTAAGCCAATAAAAATGACGTATGGTTTTGATACATCAACTGTGACTGGTCAAACATAAGTCTAAGTTTCGTGATCTGATAGCCTGCTTTTTAGTGTTTAAATGTATAATGTATATGGTTTCACAAACCAAACAATCGGTGTAATTTATATATAAGAAATAATGCTAAAAAATACCACAGTCCAAATAATATCTATGTCATAATATAGCATTAAAATATGTATTTAAACTTTCAAAGCGCGAATCCAAACACCAGCAAAATCTAATAGATAGTTGGCTATATTCCAAACACGGGTGTTGTGCGAATTTTAGACTCCACGAATAAGTTCCAGATCCGAAAACGTGAGATTTAAACACCGCGAAATAAAAGCACTTTACAATATCTTTATCACATTCTTATGGCTGGTGTAAACTCACAATTGATATTCCCCTTCCGAGGATTATCTAAAATTTCAAGTTATACTCGATCTGTCGTTTTGCAGCTGATTCCCAAAGTTTACATCACTACATCTAACAGTCGCATCTGATATTTCATTATGTGCTTTAAAACTATGTCTTATAATTACGTAATCTATTCTAATAGACATTGCTGTTTGTGGACTCATTATTTTCTCATTTTTTTTACAATGCCTACTGAAAGTACCGTTGCATTTGCATTATTGAAAAAAACATTTGGATAAGGAGTTTTGCCTACGATGCTATCATAACTATATAGTCATATTATTTATACGCTGATTCAGTAATGACAAAAAGCTACTTCAAATGTATATGTCAATTATGATAGTTATTAATAAAACATATGTAACTAGACTGTTAAAGGATGGGATATATATATATATATATATATATAGGCCATGGGCTAGGAGGGTCCCACATGCATCCCCCCACCCTCGAACAAATATTTTTTCTTAATCCTTATGACCCATTGATCACAAATCAAAATGTTAACATTGGATAAGTTGGAATGAACTTACGGTTATGACGTCGTCAAGATGGCCGCCATCTCCAATTTTACTAAAAAATGAAAAGTAGTCAAAACATTGACATTTTACAACGGGAGTAGACGAATGACCACAATAGAACAATAAATACATATCAGTATCAAATAATCAAATATATGTAGTGAATTCTACGCAGGAAAAAAAACGTATTTTTAATTAAAAAATGGTATTTTTTTTAACAAATTCTTCATATTTGGCTTGACGAAGCAAAAATGTTTTCCATCAGCAATCTATTATTTTTAATCAGTTTTTGACCACTTATCAATCAGTTTAAATAATAAAAACAACAAAAACCAATGTTAACATTGTGTAAATTCCGGTTATGAAGTCATCAAAATGGCCGCCATTTCTAATTTCACTATAAAGTAAAAAAATAGTCATTACATTGACATTTTTCAACTGAAGTAGACAAATGAGGTATCAAAATACATATCAGGACCAAATAATCCTATATATTTAGTGATTTGTACGCAGGAAATGAAAAAAATGGTAATCTTTCAGTATTTTTTCATATTTGGCTTGACGCAGCAAAAATGTTTTCCAACAACAAATTATTATTGTCAATCAGTAAGAACAACAACAACAATTTATAGAAATGCAAAAGAGAATTATTGTTATACCATCATTTGGTTTACAAAACATCATCGGATGCGTATACAGGGCATATGATTGTTATCTAAGTGGGACTTAAAATAATCCATTTTCATTTTCGAAATTTTGTAGACCAGTAGCGCCTCAAACTGAATTATTACAGCGAATGCCAACTAAAAGCTATATGGTATCAAATTAAAACTGAGGTAAGCCTGTCATTCCATAAAACCATGACACTTTTCGAAACGATTTGCGTCTTTTAGAATGAGCACATCCATTATTATTTCCTGTGTATACGTAAGGAAATGTCAAATGGTTACTACAGTGTTACATATTTCTTTTACTTGATCTCTGTCCTCGATGGCGATGAGCTGATGAGCTGATGTAATATTACAATACCGTATTACCATCGTGGTTCTAACTTGTCAACTGTCAATGGCAAGAATTAACATAGGAAACATCGGTTTAAGGGATGTGGGAGCTCTTCCTGTTTCCAACCTAATGATTCACATATCGTATATGATTTTCCAGACTTCCCCGGCATGATGGAAAAGACACCAGATCCACATTCTACAAAGAGTTGAGCTGGTTCTCCTCAATTCGTATGAAGCACAATTCCTCATTCTTGTGAACCCGCATTGACCATAGATGACACAAGTGGATTCTTTGAGGTCATAAATGAGGTCTCCAGTGAAGTTCCACTATTTGCCAAGTCTGGAAAGCACTGTAGAGAACTTCTTTCTGGAGAGTCTTCAATGGTCTCTTTACGCATACACCAGATGTGACACAACCAGCGCCTTCAAGGGAGTGGGAAAAGTCATACCAATGAAAAACATTTAACATTTGACCTCGGTGATATCACTTGTGCCATTTATGGTCGAACGAGGGTCCACAAGTTTGATGAATGGTACGTAATACGGAGCTATGTGCTAAGGAGAACCAATACCACCATTCGAAGAATGTGGATCTGGTGTAATTTCAGTAATGCCGGAGAAGTCTGAAACAGCATATACGATATGTAAGAATCTGAGGGAGACCCCACATCTCTGAACCTGTTGCTCCTGATATGAACTCTGGCCATATATGGGTCATGAAAGATGACTGGCTAGAACAACAGTGGTAAGGTAGTGTCACATCAGCTCATCGACGTTGAAGACGACGCTCTGGCTTTCCACGAATTTAATACTGATATCTCGATTACTCTGTTTGGACTACCATTTACCAGACATGCCGAGTCTCTTCAGTGGATAATAATAATAATGGATATCAATAAGAACCAGTGAAAGAAATATGTGACACTGTAGTAATCATCTGACATTTTGCTTATGCTATGCATAGGAAATAAACAACGAATCTGCTTATTTTCAAAGACACAAACGTTTTGGAAACTGTTAATGATATTAACGGAAACACAGGCTTAGCTTAAGTTACATTTGTTACGCTATCAGTAGGTATTGTGTTGTAATAAATATTTTTTATAATCTCCAAAATTTCAAACATGAAAATGGATTATGTGAAACTGTGACTTGTCCCACCTCGATAATCTGTCAGCTTTACATTATTTTTTTTTACTTATAAATCGTCAATAGGCAATGTTCTATTTGAGGAAATTATAATACACCAGGAAACTGTGGTGTCAGCAGTTCGAAAAATAGGCCTAGCATATGCCCATAATACGCACTCGGTGATGCTTTGTAAACCTAATGAGGGTATAACAATAATTCTCTTTTGCATTTCTATATATTTTTTGTTTTTGTTTGTTGTTTTTATTGATTGATGATATAATAACATATCGTTGGGAAACATTTAAGCTGCGTCAAGCCAAATATGAAAAAATTGCTGAAAAATCACCATCTTTTAGCTTAAAATCGTATCTTTTCATTTCCTGCGTACAAATCACTATAGATATTGGGTAATTTGGTCCTGATATGTATTTTTTGTTCTATTGTAGTCATTTTGATACCTATTTTTTCTACTTCAGTTGAAAAATGTCAATGTTATGACTATTTTCATTATTTTGTAAAATTCGAGATGGCGGCCAGCTTGATGACGTCATAACCGTAATTTATACAATGTTAGCATAGTTTTTTGTTGTTGTTTTTGTTAACACTGATTGATAAGTGGTCAAAAAACTGATTAGAAATAATAGATTACTGTTGGGAAACATTTTTGCTGCATCAAGCCAAATATGAAAAATATGTTGAAAAAATCACCAATTTTTAGCTAAAAATCCTATTGTTTTATTTTCTGCGTAGACTTCACTACATATATTGGATTATTTGGTTCTGATATGTATCTGTTGTTCTATTGTGGTCATTTCGATATCTCATTTGTCTTCAGCTGAAAAATGTCGATTTTATGACTATTTTTCATTTTTTAGTGAAATTCCAGATGGCGGCCATCTTGATGACGTCATAACCGGAAGTTCATCCCAACTAATGCAATGTTAACATTGTGATTTGTGATCAGTGGGACAAAAGGGTTACGAAAAATATTGGTTCGTAGGTTTTGGGGAGGTGGGGTCATGTGGGACCCTTCTAGCCCATGGCCTAATAACGTTTATTCGACATATCCGACCACGAATTGGACTTCAGTAAAAGGTTCGTCTCTGTGATGGAGGCTTTTGGTTTTGTAATCTGCTCAGGTCTTCATTCTGCTGAACGTTAAGTATTCATGGTAGAAATTTAAAATGGTGATAAAGATTATCGTAACCAGACAATATATCCGCAGTACCACAAGCACCTAAATAGACATTGAAAACCAAGGAGACATTCAGTAAAAACCGCAGCGGTTAACTAAACAACAAATTATAAAACACGGCTACATCTTATCACCTTGTAGTCTAACATAGCGTTCATCTGAGACTAACTCAAGTACCGATTTATATTACCGTTTTAGCTAAACGTAACATTGCGGACACATCAGCATGTCGGCACTTCCGGTCCTTGTAATGACACCGGGAATGGGTAGTTAGGATTTTCTTTGTATTCATTTTAGTGTTTGGAGCCAAGAAAGTAGCCACAAGGGATGTTATGGTTACCAGATTTGTCACGCACAAGGGACAGACATCAAACCTTGGAACAGTAAATGTTCAGATAATGCTGTGAAGACTACTACATGTGAATATATTTTATGTGGGGGCGCCAAAAATGGTCGGAATTACCAGACTTCCGTAGTCAGTGAGCGTTAAATACGCCATTAGGAGGACAACGTTATATTGAAGAAGGGAGAAATATTGATTTGGTCTTGAAGTAAAGCGACTACTTAGTGGTGAAAAGGGGCATCACTAAATACAAAAAAAGTGAGATGTTGGTGTTTAGTCGATAAAGACAATGAAATAATCGCAAAATGTAAGGATATTGTACGAAAATTCCCTAAAAGCTGAAAACGTTTTTTTAGATAGTATCAAACTTCCACTTTTTCCTCTACGAAACTCGCAAATCAAATCACTGATTGTCTACTATGCTGCTGGTTACTCCAATTGTATCAATAAAATCAATAAAACTAATTCAAACATGTTAAAATATAACCTAACAAACCTGCCTGTCACCATCAAGGGGAGATGTAGAAAGTTATCATCTTTGTGAAATGAACATATATTGAAAAGTAACAAGTTTGATCAGTTCGTGTTATCTTTAGAAGACGATATGATTTTTTGATGTCAAGCCAACATTTTGATACAGACCAGATGAATTTAATATCATACATCATTGATTACGATGAAAAAATAACTAATTCTAAAATGCCATTTCCTGCCACGGATCAATAATTTTGATTGGCAGATAGCCGTGTCCGTTTCATTTTTGACAGGAACACAAACAATTCACGCCTTCCACGAGCGATATTTGGCGTCTCCTATAAGATGAAGTCAGAACAACATTTGTTATTAAGGTTAGTTCTAGATTATAAATCTTGGGTGTAGTTATACGTCTTTGGGGAGTGCTCGCCAAATTTTGATGACCTAATTCATAACTAAACAATTTACACCGGCACCACACGTCATAAACTAGTTATATTCTGAGACGTTATTGTTATGTGTTACACTAAAAAACAGCAATATTTGTCTTTCGGGACAATAATTACCTCCCGTCTGTTGATCAAGAGTTCCACAAATCCCCTGATCCGAATTGTTTTTGAATTTTTATTTCGTGTCTTATCTTTTTAAGTTTTAAAATTCTAGAAATTGAAATTGAATGTGTCATTTTTCGTTCTACGTTGCATTTTATTGCCATTTGGCATTAAATCATACAATTGTTGGCGGCCTGAAAAAGTATAATCTAATTTTGGAATATTGTTCATGCTTTGAAAGGACATAACTTAGCGTTCGCATATATTTTAAAACATGATTTGTAAAGAAGGTAAGGTGTATTGAGATAGAGAGTTACGGTTTATGAAACCAATTTCATAAAAAAAATTGAGTTTTATAAGTTTCCCGAACATTATTTAGGTTTAAGTAATTCCCTTACTTAACATTTTCTATAGGAACGCATTAAAGTTTTTTGCCAGAAAAAAACGGTTCTTTAAAATTTTCGTCCCTTTTTCCTTTTGTAATGCAGGGAATTTTAGTTAAGGACAATCCTTAAAGTTAAGGAATACTCGTGAAGCTAGACCAATATAACGAATTGTAAGAGTGGTGCAAGCAAAACTCGGAATTAATAATTAATTTGTACAGGGACGCATTATAATGCATTATAGTGGACAGGCAAAAATGTACCTCCGTTGACGTGATTTTTGTGTTTGATATTTTTGGTCTGAAAGCCATGTGCCTACTACTGTTTCTAGTTAATCGAACGTATTGTATTTGAAACAAATTATTCACATTGCAGTCAGTCATTATACATAAATAGAATCCAATCAACAGATAATTCTTGATGTCGTACTAGACAGTAAGAAAATTAAAACTGACCACTCGGATTGAACTGACCACACGGCTAATTTGTTTCCTAGACTACTGCAGTGGGTGATAATGACCCCTGTCCAGTATCCTGACTTGTCACCATTGGTCATTAGTTTTCCATATCATACCAGTTCCCTGATTACTGCAACGCGTGGTGGTCAAGACATGTGGTCAGATCACTTGGTATGTGATCCTTTAACCTGTCGACCTGTTGTCATTTGAGTCTTTGACATGCCACATCTTCGTTCCATTTGTCATGTTTAATTAGATTCTAGATCTGATCTACCAGTGGAGACATCTCCATTCATCACATACATGTTGACCCTTGACAAAATGGCAGAATATACCTTCTCCATCTAGAACATTTTGCTGATCTGTTCGCCGTTTTATAAACTTATTGATAAATATTTGATTTCGATTTCGTTTCTGTATGACTAAAACAGTGTAAATATATATTTATAAAATAGCTTGCCTTTGAGATAGATGTTACATTATCTGTATGTTTCCTGTCGTAGATGGACGCTTACACTTAAGAGGAGTCTTAGAACAGGTTTCAATCTTTCATTGCTTTATTCACGAGTTTCCACTTTGCATTACTTTATATTACAAATCCCATTGGTTTTCTCACTATATAAAACGTTTGTCGTCACTACTTCACTTGTATCATTACCAATATTTTTATTATATCTTATTTTACAGTGTTACATTTTATCTCACTGAAGCATACTGTCAATGACATCACGAAGGACACCAGTGGTTAGTTAGGTTATACTGCTAATTGCAGAACCAGTCGTCCCATGCTCAGCAACAACCGCATTTTCTATGTTCTGGTGTGTCTCCACCTAGGTCCAGTTTCATGGAAATACATGAACGCAAAGAAATTCCACAATTAAAACTTAGGAAAAAAGGAAAACATTACAAATTGTTCGTGAAACTGGAACCTGGATAACCCAGTGCCTTCCATGCGGAGAGTATATATACAATGTATAATTTGTAGTTATAAAAGTATGTATTTCTTATTCAGTCGACGTTTTATAGGCATGTGATATGTGAAGAGATTACCAACTTAGTCAACTGATTAGACACAGAGATAAATATAGTGATAGAAACATATTGGATATAAAGTAAAAATGCATCTGGTGATAACTTTGTGTATCCCGCCGTCTAAGTCTAAAATCAACAATTGTGTTAATATAAACGAAACTGATAGATTTAATACAATTAATGACATAGAAATATCAACAAGAGAAAACGAATTTGTACAACTTATTACAAACAGACTTGTAAGATGGTTTATCACGCAGTGAATCATTGTAAGGAATCAAACAAAATGTCTTCAATCTCACAATAGTTTTCCTGTTGTTGGTGAATGGGGGACGGTGTTGATTTCTTGACCATTAAAAGAAGTGTAATTCAGATTACAGTAAAATCATTCGTGAAAATGAAACCCTCTTGAGAAATACCAAATTGCCATTAGCCTGGTCAAAACCGAGAACTTCATGTGCATCGCACGTGGTGGTCATTATGATTATATTGGTGCAAAAATGTCCGCGCGTCAATTAATGAGCCACAGCAGACATGGAAATGTAATTTCCCTGAAATTTACTTCTGGACAAATTATATTAAGTATTTTCTTTTTCAATACACGTCGAGAGTGCCGGCGTGTACATTCGGCTGTTTTGTGTCGCCATGATAAAAATGTACAATTTCTCATATGGCTTCAAATGGCGAGTGCATTTGGTCAATCATACTGGACAGTGTTGGTCATAGAAATAATCAGTGTTGTAGCGTGATAGTACTCAAAGACCTGGTGAGGATTGCATGAAAGTTGAGTTGAAAGCATTGTAAGCTTAAGAATATATGTAATACTGTAAACCAACGTCCTTTCGTGGCTTTTAAAATTCGCGATTTCACAACAAGATAGTTCGTGAAGATTAAAATTCGCAGATTGAGGAACTGAATGGGAAGTCATATCAATAAATATGATGTAGATGGTATTTTGCGGAGAAAAACTTGCGCGAATTCACTTCAAACGCGAAATTCGCGAAAATTAAAGTTGGTTTTACAGTAATATATATAAGATACTTTGAAAACTGAAATAAAAAACCCAGTTCTCATAAATGAAACGATTCGTTTTCTCGAATTATTCATATCAATATTTATTGTTTTCAATAAATTATGTAAATCCGAGAAATGAATTATTTGCGAGGTACATCAACATCTAAATCCCCAACATCAAGTTAAAAGGGTATTATAGGTTGTGGGTCTTCTTACACAATCAAGTTGCGTTCAATGCGGACAACAGCGAAATTAACTTTTTTTCTTATTTCAAAACCAGTTTATCAAGCTCGTCTGTTGTGAAGCCATCGAAAGACTCGCCGCCATTAAGAACAAGGGAATCATAAATAGAATATTTGAATTTGTTTGGATTCAAATTACTGGTTTGCGTGCCTCGAGTCAAGCTACTCCTTGACCACATGTGGACACGACCTAGCGGTCATTACTGAAATTATTGGTGTAAAGTGTTTGCGTGTTCGTTCCAATGGAGGGTTTTATTGGAGAGAGGACGTGTGAAGAGGGGAGATGTGGAGAGGAATGAAATTACGAGGGAAGGGACGAATGTAATAATGGTAAGGGAAGCAATTTTAAAGCTGAAACAAGGCAAGGCGAGGTCAAGTGTCGTATTTCAATGTGGGGACTCGCTTATATATGGCAGTGATTTAAAAACACGTCTTTCTTGTTCAACAATTAATTTCAACTGTCACAGGTACAAAACAATTGCGAGTGATGGCCGGAGAAAAATTTCGGAATAGTAGATACTAACATTAAAAGGCAATTCCGGATACACACTTGAGGGTAATTAAATTCATATATATTAGAGAAACACACATACAAATGTATATATAGCACACAAGTACGGAATGAAAAAGGTAATGGGTTAGAGGAGATATCACTTAAGATGATCGTGACAAGTTAATGAAATGGATTAAGGAGGTTGTCAGGAGAAATATTATACACATCATATATATTTAGTTCAAAGCACAGACACACGAGTTTACTATACATATCAAAGATGTTAAACATCAACATAACCATTATACCTAGACATAACAGACTTCACATATCTTCACTACGGTAACAATTAATATACATCAGGTGTATCTTCCTTATCCATATTTACACTCTAACATTCAATAGCACCTCTACTGTCTCCTTAAACAGAATGTGTCTTTTCCCAAAATTAATTTATCCTTCATAGTACACAGTAGACATTCATTATTTATTAAATATTTATTGGTGTAAGGGAGATACAAACATCTCAAACACAGAAAATTAGATCTGGGTTACAGTAGCAAGATAAGATCTCACTTTGTTAAGTATTAATTGACGATGATCTTATTATAAAATAGAACATTAGCACGTGCTCTCAACACGGAATTCATATCAGTGTCCGGATTTCCCCATAACTCTCAGTCTTTGTTGTTAATATAAAGCAGTGATAGAAAAGGCGTCGAATCATTGACCAGTTTCCATGCCGGTCAGACGAACGAATATGACAAGTTATTATCTTATCGCAGAAATTGAATTAGCCTCGTGAAAGATAATTGTTTTCTGAAAATAACGCGAAAAAGTGTCGGGACTCATGGATCCAATCGTATTTCATGGATTACATACATACTCAATAAACTCCTCAATCGACCCACAAATGTGTTTAATCATGAAATGGTAATCCCAGGCAAATGCATCATTGATCGGAACTGATCGGCCATTGTCGGAATAGATCGTGTCTAGTCGGCTGTTTTCGATATTGGACGGCCCAGACCTTACGCGTCCTCGCAGCCAATGATCGATTGTAATTGTGTTAATAACAACTATATTTCCATTGTATAACGAGGACTACCGGGTTCACTTTCGAGGAAGTTATCAATACCTCCCCGGGGTTGTAGTCTATGACATGATATGTGTTTGTAACGTAGTCATTTCTCTATTGGGTGTAACGTTTTACAGAATTAGCGTTGAATGACTGTTCCGTCGGGTAATATACATATCACGTGGGCCTATAAACAACGTGATTACCGAATTCTAACGACAATGGTACGCCGGCGTGGTAACAGGGGAATATATATAGTGGCAATTGTTTGTTTGTTACTAAGACGTATGTTATAACACTCATACTTATAACAATAAACACAATTAGGTATTATTTATGGTTAGATTTACTGAGGCTTCGGGATATTATCTTCCGTCGTTAGATCTTAAATATTACACAAACACAGGGAGTTGTCTAATGTTGACAATAATACATCATGTACAGCTATTATCCATGGAAGATTCTTCAACGATGCAAATGACCAAGTTTATTGGAGTCGATTAAACTTTAAATAGGTCTAACAAGTATGTAAAAATGAAAAAAAAAATTCAAAGAACCCTACATATGTACATCAGTAGCAACATATGTTGCTCTAATGAAACGTGAAAGATGCTTGCTCCACATGAAAGCCACCTGTGAATTGAAATGGCCATATAACAAAGATGACAATTTATTGTTAAGAGCCATTATATTAGTATATTTGTCAACATTCATCATATGTGATAACAGCTTTTGCAATATACAACACAATTTTTTTTTATCCTGTGGTAGGGATTCCACACAGCGAACTAGCAAACCAATTTGGCTGTCCCACCAGAAGCTTGTATTAAAACTATAGTAATTATATTAAAACTATAGTAATTATATTGGATTAGTAAAAGATATACATATTGATCAATTTTAATAAGATTTCATGAATATTCAGCAGTAATTAATATATCTATAAAACACTATATATAGTTGAATATTATGAATATTAAACATATTGAATTGCTTTAGCATTGATATCCTGACATCTTGCGCGATATTCAGTATCTATGAGACAACCAAATACTAGCCATACTAAGTTGTTCGCTTTATGTCTGATGGGTTCACTATGATGAAGAAGTAAGCCAGGGCCATTGTTGTGACAAGCTCTGAAACAGAACCATGTATGCAGTTAAGTTATTGATTCTCTTTCAATGCTGATAAACTTTTATCTATACATCAATCGCAATTGTCTACCGATAATTCGTAGCTGAAATTATCAAAACTTCGTAAATGTCTAACTTCAACTGAAGATAAACGTTGATGGAATGTTGGACAGATATGTCAAAGTCCCATTGCATAAAAGTTTGAAAAACCGAACTAACAATGATGGTATTGGAAACCCATAGAACAGTTTTGATCTGTTTTAAATAAATATGTAAGCGCTTCAAACATTTTCTAATAGGTCACTATAACGGAATGATAGACATATAGAAATACAATACACGAGAAATATTCGATATTTTGAAACAATTTTTCATATGACTTCTATCTGTATATTATAAACTTCAAACCATTTGTTTGATAGGATCCATATGATTGCACATATTCCCAAAAGCGATTCTAATTATGCATGATATGAAAAATCTCTTTGAGAATATTTATCTTCTTGTGATTTTGTTCGCAACGAAAGCCCCCTCGTGAAATCATTGTTATTGATATACTGCACAAAGAAACAAAACACATAATTCTAAAATGCATTTTTATAGTCTAAAGCTAGAGATCTATTATGCACAAGGTGTAATTGCAGATTGCTCCAAGCCTGCTACGGATAAAACCGGAAGACTGCTGTGTATTATACCGACATAACAATGTACCCGGATGTACTAAAAGACCGAGTTATTTCCATAACAAATCAAGCCTTTTCAAATTGATCCGAACCAGACCGTCATATACTTCATAAAAATATTGATTTGTGAAAATGTCGCGAAGTCTGCCCTAACAGAATATTGTAATCAATATGCCCTTTATTTATGGTCTTTAAGACCGCCAGGTAAAATGATGTTATAATACTACAGCTTGTAACCATAGATAGCCTGACTCGATGGGATTCTGAACCGTTCACTTTGGTCTGTTTTATAATGGCATTGATTCCTACAGGTATACCAGCGAGATTAACGAGAACGAACAAAAGACATTCGCTACAAACATCAATAATTTAGATTAGAAAAGCTTCATCTTACTTCACCGAGACAGCGGGGTGGTATCCATAAAGTTTAATGAAGCAGAAAAGAAAATCTTTCCTTAAAGACAAAATTACAAAGACCCACCATTGGGATGCCGTAAGGATCAATAACACGTAATATATGTCGTACGTTTATCACCAGTGTCAGTAATAAAGGATTCTACCACAAACCATAATCTAACGTTGTTTCGTAAATTACATAGTATGGAAAACAACATAATTTTATATATGATGCCTTGTGGCAGGACTTAGCAGCCATTATAAAACGACATATTCTCGCGTGAGATTAAATACGGCGTATCGCGCGATCGGTTGGAAACCGCGAAAATAACTCGCCAAATTGTTCCTAACACATGTCTATCAGAACAAGAATACTCCCAGAATGGAGAAAGAAAATCTATGCTGGCATATCTCTGCCATCGCATTATGTCAGCATTTTAGTAACTCAGTCGAGTTTTCAATTAACACGGCAGCCGACATATATACCATCATAAAAATCACCATAAAAACGTTAGGCATCAAAACACGAAATTAAGTTCGTCTAAAAAATAAGTCAATTTGATTTATAGTATTTGGGATACATTTTCATCTTTAAAGAATCCCTTATAATTAGTTAAATCATTAAATAATAGGTTAAACAATAGTAATATCCATATTACGAAAAACATTTGATGAAAATGCTTCCTCTTCCACGAACATCAAATTCAAAGTCAAATGCTACCAAAATCTGTGAGCCAAAAATGGACAACGGATAAAGGTTGCAAAGCATGAATGAATGGATGAAATGAAATTGCCCAAAAGTATAAGCTGTCAATTCTACTGCTAACATTGAAGGAAATGGGTAAAAAAAATGACCCGAAAGTATAAGTGGTAAATCCAATTGCTAACAATGAAGACAAGAACATGTTTTTCAGCGCTACAGCTCTACTTTTGTTTTAACTTCCTCTATTAAATTGTTAGATTATACCGTCTCTCAATTCAAAATTAATGCAAGGTGTAGCAGCTGTGATCAGATCCCAGCTACTGTAGGTCGGATCAGAGTCTACATCTCAATGTTGTACCGAATGGCCTCTTCTTGTAAATACAATGCCAATATCTATTACGATATGTCAATATTTGTTAATTGCAGATATTCATCACCCCACTGCATTGATATTACAACTGATAAAAATTATTTCTATAAAATGGCTTACCCCGTCTTAACACATACATTATATTGTTGGCTTCTTAAAGAGAAAAATAAAACCTAAAATAAAAGACATATTTATTAATGCAATATTAGATATTTATTTCTATGTTTGTCGTCGCCAGTTTAAGGCTTATTTTCAGCTGCTAAATCGTCATACGTTGTTTCTACTGAAAATGTCCTCATTCAGAGAAGTTCGTCCGTTACAAATACCAAACAAAAAGACCGTAAGGCGTCTAAAATAAAAATAGATTTCTGATGATGTGAATACAACGTCTTTAACTTTGATACTATCAGTCATTTAATCAAAAGTCTTCTTAAATGATCTTAATACACGTGCTAATTGCCTATTGACCTAACACGACTTTCAGTGGAATGAAAGCTAGTTTTTTTGCACGTTTCCTCGCGTATCAAGATTGATTGATCAAAATCGCTGGATATGTATCTTAGATACCGTATTCTCTTTGAGGTTTCTCTTGATCTCTGTTTCAGGTTTCCATTTTCTTTGACAAACAAGAGACTGTTTTGGACAATCAATAATTAAGACGATACTCCTCAAGCCTTTAATCATAACAAAGCGACAATAGAAGTTGATCATGCGAGCAGGTAAGGAAGCATCCGTATCAGCGTGGTTCTATCAAAAGAACATTACTTGACAAAATCAATGCATGAAGACATCAACTTGCCGATATGATGTACCCGGATAATTATCTGTCCGTTTATTTTTATAGTTATGTACATTAAGTTCCGGGTAGAGTGACGTGACGCGATTGCTGAATTTGCATTGTCTGTATACGAAGAAAGAACAAGCTAATATATAATAAAATGTTTAAGAATTTAAATAATAGTATCTCTTTTGCATATATATCCATTTGAATAGCTATTAAATTTTACGTTATCAATCATTTGGGCACTATAAAACAAGAGTGAAAAATGATAAAAAATAATTATAGAAAACTGACAACTACAAAATTTTAATGAATGATAATATTTTGACTAGGGTCATTGTCATGACTCTGGTTTGCTTTACTTACCATATTCTTAAATAAAACAGTTATTGTAAAGTATAAATTCGATTTGTCATAAGTAGCATTCAAATATCGTTCAAAGAAAGTCAATAACTGGTTCGAATGATTTAAATTACTAAGCATTTAGGTAAAGAACTTTCAAATAAGAAAGTGAAAGCAACTTAGGAAGAAGAACAAAAGATCAGATCTCAATCACCTTTTTCAAGTGTCTTGGTGATTCTAGAGATTGAGAAATATTGAGTGTTTATGGAAAATATTGATCTCCACGTGACTATGTCATAGCCAGTAAGAATACTGTAAAATACTGTCTTTCGCGGCTAGTCAATTACGAAATTTCCGTTTTAAACTATTTTCACGGGGACTCACAGATTCAAAATTGAATAGATTTACTTTTTAGTTCAATTGTGCACAGAATAATTCGCGTCTATAAATTTTCGAGAATTCATCATGATCCTGAAATTCGCGAATATACACCTACGCAAAATAAAGGTGGTTTACAATAGTGGAAATTAATGGCAAAATTAGCTTTCCGTTCGTGTTAATACAATTTTACTTTATAGGACGTGTCCATTGAACAAAAGGTTGTCTTGACGTTGAATTGGACTCAGTTTTCAGAGCTTGAATGTTTAATTAACCATGTGTTGGTATGTTGGAATACCAGTATTTTAGCTTAAACTTTCTTTATTTCGATATATGCACATATCATACAACAAATATAAAATCAATCGGAAATAGGAACAAGTGTCACATCATACACTTGTTAATATATTAAATCGCTGAGATTGGCATTCTGATTAAAATGTTGAGCACAAACGGCCATCTGCAGGACGTATGTTTGTCGTGTGTTTGTGACGCTCTGCTGTTTTCCACTGTCATGATGTACATGGTATACATTGTTAAAGGACTTCAAGAGCTCCATAATGTACAATGATGCTGTAGCGGTCTACTCGAGGTCGACAATACCCTTTATAAAAAGTCTGTTTCAAGCAAGAAATCATTGATTAAATCCGTTGATTATTAGCAAATGAAACGCCAGGGAGCATGAATCGGTTACATCTAATGATATTCTCCAAAGAAAAAAAGAAAGGGTAGGATTATCTTCGACATCCGATAATTCTATGGAAGAACCCGATATCGTTATAAATCATTCTACACTGAGGCTAAATTGGACATCTAATGAATGCTGTCACCAGAGTTGTGTTTCTTTAACAAATCAATACCCAGGTACAACGCGATCCAGATAATAAAAACATCTTTTCTGGAAATCCGGTTTTATATTTAGACACAATAGTCAATTCGAATCTATCGGTTACCAAGGAAACGTTATAATATTGGATGTGATTCGACGTTTTTGTAGCTGTGATGTTGTTGTCTTCAGTGATGCTTTGTGATATATATGTATAAATGACGCGAAATTCGTTTGAAGATGCTGTGTTAAGCTGAGGTATCGCGGAATACCTTGGATTTTCAGGAAACCCACGGTTATAGGCTAACAATAGGGTGAGATTACACTAATCAATAATTCACAGAACACAAGTGGTCATCTTTCACTGTAATAAGCCCTCACTAAGCCCCGTAAACAGATAATACCCGTCATTCATTTCTGCTGACAAGGAAGACGCGAAACAAAATATCGGTATATTAATGGTGCCCATGCTCGTGTTAAGGTGTAGATGTCATAACTAATGACTTTTGTGCATCCATTTTTAGTATCACATGGTCACGTTTTTTTCTGTGAGCATGTTCTCTTAAGTACCACAAAACCTGGGGTACTTACGGGATAAATGAACTCCTAAGGAATTACGTAGAGCTGTTGTCATTGGTCAACCTGCTGGAACGCAATGGCCTTCCACAGGATATGTTTACCACGGCAACAATCAGAGAAACTTATTCAATTCTTAAAGAAATGCATTGATAAGTTATCGTTTACAGTTAAAATATATAATATCATTTTAGAAATCAGATGAATATATTTTGTATCCAATGGTAACCATATCGAAAAACAGAATATCATAGTTTTACTATCGCAAAATTTTGTGCTTTCATAAATTGAACATGCGTCGGTATTTAAAACTATTGAAAATATTTTTCATGCTTTTCTCATTAAAATGGGATAGATATAAAATATCCTGGTAAAATATAGGATATTACTTCAGTATTTAGTGTTTTTTTCCTTTATAAATCAAGTTTTCTGTACTTTTGCTAACCAAGAGTACTCAATACAATAATCTCGTTTTAATCATTTTCGTTATAAGAGAGTGTTGTGTTGAAGACACCAGACTTGATATCAACCTATGTTTGCTTTCACTTATCATTTCATTTCAACTTTTGGTAATGCATATGCACACGCAAGCCTATATAAGCCTTATCAGTCGTACATCTCCGAAAAGATCAGAATCATACATCATCTACAAAACGTGTTTGAGTTTTATATCAAAACACAAATCATTAGTTGTTCTGGAATTTCTCTTGTGTTTTCAGCAATGATGTACTCCAATTATTAATTTCATTCCTACATAATGTTTATCATTGCACTTTTTATGCAATTCAAGATAAGTAAATATGTTATAAAATCAAGTCTGCTCAATACAATAAATAAAATATGTGTTGTTCAAAATAAAACAATATTATGTTAATAATTGGCTTATCTTTAAATTAATCTACATAAATTTGAAATTTAAAAAAAAAAAAAAGTGGAAGACATCCATCCCAATATGGAGTGTCCGTTTCCTCTTTCCCGCACTGTGTGGTTAGTCTGGTCATTGTGATATCGTGGACCTGACAATAACTTCCGTACAATAAAAAAACCTCCAGTCTATTTCCAGATACGTCATTTGTTGCTTGTATCATTCGAACTGTCCATCGAGACGTAGTAAATAAAAGAAAGGGTAAATAAAATGTCTTCATTACGAGTTTAATCATATTAGGCTGTACTTCATAATAACAAAGTTGTAACATCCTACGTACTTTTCTGGAATTACAGCACGCGTAATAAACGTTAACATATTCTTCACAGGGACTGGTACGAAGAAACAACACTCGTGCCATGTATTGAATACATAGATATACATTAACTGTTTATAATAAGTTTTGAAGCCCCTGCGTCAACTCTCTGGGTACATCGTATACACCGTCAATGAGATTGTTTATGAGGTTGTACTAACCTCGCGATCGGCAGTACTAGGAACGGTCATGAACCGAACCGTTATATGCAGAGTTGTAATAACCTTAGACTCGGTTGTAAAATGGCCCTGTGTCATGAATAATTAATAAAAACGGTATCATCTTACGGAGATTAGCGCTTTTCCACTAATGAACTTGTCGATGATAACCTTCAGCTTAATAGCGATCGCGGGAAGATGAGATAGAAACATTTCGTAATCAATAATGAAGGAGATAATATATCTCAAACAGGACATATTTGAAAAATTATCAATCATGAATATTTGATGAGAAAGGGCAATCCTTTCTTATTATCAGTTAATAATTGATAAATTAGGAATTATCGGTAAGATTTAGTCAAGAAAGTAAAATCGATTTAAAGTCCAAATATGTTATGTGACAGTGTATTGCTTTGAACAATAAATTTTCATAGAAATATGTAATTGTTTCAACGTTTATTGTATGTGTTGCTAGACGGCAGTTCTATGAGAGAAATACAAGCTAGCTCGTAGCTAATATTACATCAGTTTACGCCAACTCAACGACAAAATAAAAAAAAATGCTTTGTAAAATTATTGATGATAATAGCTTCAATAGCTTATTGATATTCTAATTACAAAAAAACCAACATTTTCTCGACCTGGGAGCTATGCATAGTTCTATCTTTATCGGCATAATGCCACGTGAGTTTGTCATTGGACTGGGGAAAACTGACGTCGTATCAGGTACGAGCTATGTACTATATGTACGATGTGCTGTCATATCTTAATATATGCGAGTAATTATCTAAGCCGCATTCTTTTAAAGTCAGAGTTCCATACAGACCTTTTTAGCGGCGACTTTATTCCGCGTTGCCAT